>NC_056738.1:365691880-365991880 GCF_019279795.1 Protopterus annectens
TCGGGCTTCGCCCTCGTGACCAAACCACACCAACCGTGCGTAAATCCAGCATTACCCACACCCAGGTGAGGGTTATTGCTATAATCACCGACAGACTTGTTTGACTAGAAGGAGGTGATTATCTCCAGCTTGGTAGGTTATGGAAGGGTCCCTTTACCGATAACACAGATGAAGAATAAATCACCAGTGTTATTGACAGTGAGGCTTCAGAGTTACGATACGTTAGTTGCAGTGAGTTTTGTTACTTGTTACCTGCTTCTAAAAACTGTTCCTAACATAAACAATAATGTGCATAAACACAGCAATGGAAATAAAGTTTGTAGTCATGAAATGTCACAACATCCGTTACACTACATAAACAAGAAAACATAGGTTAAAAATGTGTAAAGAAAGAGAAGAGGAGATAAGAAATGAAATTAAGATATGATTTTAAGTCACTGTTAAGAAAGAATGAATAAGCTGTAGGTTTTAATGCTAAATGATTTATTTCATTTTGGTAAATGGATACATGACCTTGTCAAAAGTGCTGACTTTCATTTGTGACTTGGCCAAGCAATCTGACAGAAGAAAACATATGTTCAACTTCAACTTTATTTAACTGCTTAAAAACTAAGCAATGATGTTTACAAATAAAACCAGATAACAAATAAACAATAATAAAATATATAGCTCTGTCATGAGACAAAAAGGATAATAAATATAGTAAGTTAAATGAAATTAAATCAAAATAGATTAGATGGTGAAAAGAAGTTACTTGGATTTTTCATAAATCTGCTGTGGGATTCCAAAATAGTTAAACAGCATAGCAGATAACACCCTATGGTACAGAAATGGAAAGCATATCATTATAATAGTGCATAGTTAAGATAATTGTTATTACCATGTTAGCTTACGATTACCTAGTAAGGATTAAAGTACTTAGAAAAATAAAATCAAAAATAAATAAAATCAAAGGTAGGTATATCATCAGTGAATGCAGACCTCATTCAAAGAACAGTTTATCACACACACACACACACACACACACACACACACACACACACACACACACACACACACACACACACACACACATATACACACTGTAGTGTACAGATTACCACATGTTCCATGACACACTCATAGTTATATTTGTATATAGGGCACCATGGTCAGGTACAATCACATACCCTCTCTGGAGGCATATCACAGGACTGCACACAGTGAAGCTACTATACACCACACCAAAACAGTTGTATATCTAGTACAGAACATCGCTCACTTCTCATTTTTTCAGGGTAACCACCTACACCATCTTGGGCATGTAAGGGTTTAGTGAGATTGGCACCCAGTGGTACAACTATATAATATAATACATGATTCTCCAAGAATACATTCTGTGAGACAGTGGCACACTGTCCAGCATTACATATTAAGATCTATGTTATGGCTGAACATACAGTGATAAAAATACAGTACACTCACTGGAATGTTTACTGGGGGACCACCCTACCATGTCCCATGCAACAAGTTGCACAGCTCCTCCAAAGGCAAATCATCCTATATAACTTTATAATACTGATGTTGCCTATCCAGGTGGAAATAACTTTACCTTGTGTAACCCTTGTGGGATACTGTACATGGTGATGAGGTCACTGCTCTCTCACAAGACAGATGCACAACTCTATGAAGATAATTTGGTACACAAGAGTTACAGATATTGCCATGACTAACAGAAGCAAATATCACAAGTATAGTGTGCACAGACAAAGTGTCTTCAGCCATACAGTGAACACATTGTATGCATCCCAACCTTGTCATACCATTGTTGTGCCATGTACATCCTTAGAGTTAACATCTCTGTCTGCACATGGTAGTTGCCAATACTTTGTATCAGGTACATTGTTGCCAGCAGTTACATGGGTCACTTAACAATTGTGAAGGGTATTAATCAGGCATATTATTATGTTATTATGTACTACTTATGTTGTGTACTCACACTTCCGATGGTATTGTCTCTTAAAATATCTTCATAGTTCATCATTCATAGTTCATAGTGATATACTAGGTTAATGACCACCAAGCCCATTATAAGCCTAGCTGTGCAATCCAATCCAATTGTGCTCTTATCTAGCATTGGCATTTTTTACATTATGGTATGTTAGTTAGGAAGTTTCTAGAGGTTATCTGGGGGGAGGTATGTTAGTTTGGGCATTACTGTCTGCCTCTGTCTATCAGAGACATGGGGCCAAACCTGAGGTGAATTTCCAATTTCCCATCCATTGGTCAAGGTTACACTTAAATAGGGTTAGGGATGTACTCTGCTTCACAAGGATGGGGAGTCTGTTCCAGAGCATGGGGATCCTCTGAGACACACATCTGTCTTATTTATGTCACAAGCAAAATGTATATCATTGTATCCAGTGGTTTTGATGCTGTTCATTTTGCAGCTGTATAAAAGGTCCAGCAATGTTAGATGCAAGGATGCCTTGTATGCCAGGCATAGATAATCTCTTAGTAACCTGTAGGAGATAGAGTATTGAGATAGTGCTTTAAGGTGATCTGTATAGGACAATGTGTTTATACCCTGGATTCTCCTGGTAAGGAACCTTTGACAGCATTACAACTGTTGCATAAGTCTGGTCAGGTAAATGCCGAAGGGGGCATTATACTCAATGTTGGACCTGATAAGGACCAAATAAAGTGGCACTATGACTTCTTTTGACCTGGATGCCCTGCAGAATGATATTGATGCTGCTCTTCATCTGTATGTATGAAGACATAATACTTTGGTTACAGGTGAAGTACACAAGATGTACCTGTAAATATGCACCAGGTGATGTCAATTATAAGGAGTCTGCTGTGTATATCACCATCGCATTATATAGCAACTCCCTTAGAACACTTCCACACCCTTTCATCAGATGTGCACACATCTGTGAATGACATTGAAAATTCCTTCTGTACTCTCCACATTGGAACATCACCTCATGGCTGGAAAGATCACTCTGAGATTGGTACTGTCCTTAAGATATAACATAATGGTTAAGTATTAACTGTAGCAGTTGCCATCTCCTCTCCCACACGTAAATAGTAAAGCCTGTATTTCAGCAAGCACAAATTCAAGCAGGGGGTGCAGGCATACCATACACTGAACAATGGTGTTCCACTGTGGTATCAATGTTCTCCTGTCACAGGTTCCACATTAAAATCTCCACACACATGCAGAAGGTCTGTTGTTTGGCTGTATGGTGATGACCAAATGTATGCTGACTTATTGCACCTCATATGATCAAATAATGTTCATTTACATCTGTCTCTTTCTCTTCAAATCAGCATTGTTGCTGACATGTATGTATAATGGGATATGTGCACCTCTAAATAACACAAGTACAATTGTCTGTATAAAGGCATACTTGTCAAGTCCATGCGCAGATCTTAATCACCTGCAGAATTACATAACCATTCTTCTATGCCGTACCTATATAGCTCATCTTATAACACAACCTGGTATTGGTGGCCATACTCTCATCTTTCCACTATATGGCTCTTGGTGTTACAACCCTCACTTTAACCTAAGATCCACATTACAGACAGTCACTGGTACCTTCCCCTGAACCAGCCTCAATACATAGTTGTGAACATTAAAACAGCCATACATATACATATATGCACAGCCTATTCATATGTCTAGGTTTATGACATGGGTATCACTGCACAGTTTTATATATGCACATACATGTACAGCCTCTAGTCATACAAGGGGTCTATGTGGGTGTGACCACAAAGATGATCAACTACTACTGAACATCCATACCCATGTTGCAGAAGAGTGCAGGGTCACACACTATTACAGTTAGCTAACAAAGACAATCCCATTGCTTATATCTACAAATTCGCATTTCTCCTGCTGACAGCTTAACCACTATGATCTGCACATACTCAAATATTTATGTAGTGCAAGGCACAGAGAATAGTAGTAGTGCCATGTGGGCGTAGATACAAATATAGTAAGTGATATGGAACAGGAATTGTTCCACAAAAGACTATTATCAGAGATAGTAGCAATTGCTATTACTGTGGTATGCCTCACTGCAGTTACATAACAAATCACATTTATGTTGGTTACACGTGTAGACTGGCAGTCACCTAGCTTACAGTTTCAACATAGACTCACACATATTAGTGCCATGCTGCTATATATCCATATGCATTACTGAAAGTGTAATATTTCCCTTCTTTCAGTACAGATGCAATACATTATGCAGTTAGTAACAGCTAGTACAGTAGCTAAGTGCTGAAGGACAGCTGCCTTCTAGTGGACTGTACTAGTAGCAACATGACGGCACAATATGTATGTACATGATGCATGCATTTGCAACTACGTCAGCCACACTTGTTTTGATAGAAATGTGATTTGGTAATCACCTAACAGGCCATTGTCTTTATGGACATAACTGCTATAAAGATATCAAGCAAAGCAGGTAACATGATGGGTAGAGTAGCGCACACTGGACACATCACACATAAAGTAATCCTTCCTAAAGATTCACATACTAGACTACTCACAGCTACTTGCTCATTGTAACCTGTGAGTGACTATTCTTAAAATTTGTACAAAATCACTCTCTATATTATCTACTTAATACCATCTGCTTATTTCTATTTTTAGTGTATATAGCTTCTTACCTGTACCATTCTGGTAATCATTTGAAATGTCAAGACTTGGACTGCCAAGCCCCGAAATGTAGAGACTGAAAGACCAACAATCCAGAGTTACATATACCAAGTCCAAGATTGGCATTTCTCAGAATATTCCCTTCTCTCCCCGGTATGGCAATCTCAGAGTTGGTATATATAAGTTCGAGGTTTTTTTCTGCAAAAAAGAAGTTAAAAAGAAGAAGAGAGAGATTCAGTATTTTTTCTTCTCATGTATTTTCAGTCTTTTTTTCTGTGTTTCAGGAGTCAGCAGTCCACATCCTAACATTTCAGTAGGGAGCCATTCCATCTACTCACTACCTTTTTATTCTATATATTAAGTGACAAGGACAAGTATTCCTTAGGTACAAAATTGCAAGCTTCATTATTATCTATTAACTTGCTGTTGTCACTACCAAAATATTTGATATTAAAATAAAATTAAAATTGGTATATAAAATAAAAACACACTTCTTATGTAACCCCTACCAACTTCTCCTCCTAAATTTAATACCACTGAAATCATAGGCTCCCTGCTACAAATAAACAAGAAAAAGAGCATCACCATTCTCCCAAGAAATAACTCAGCAATAATTGAGGAGATGCTGCAATGGAAAAAAGACACCCTCCCAAAAGAAACTATTCTTCTAGGAGACCTGAGTACTGATTGGCTAGCCTGCAACTCCAAAAACCCCACCAACTACATAAACCTATACGGGTTCTCCCAACTTATTTCAGAACCTACTAGAGTTGATAAGAGATCTCAAAAAGAATCTATACTAGATTGGACTTAGTGAACTACCCAGAAAAAAACTACCAAACCGACTGCCTACCAGACAGCCTTAGTGACCACCTACCAACATTCCTCCTAAGAAAAATGTACTAACTTACCCAAACCTACAATCCTTAGACAAGTCAGGAATACTCACAAAGTAAACTCGGCCGAACTCAACAACTTATTTCAAAACTGCAACTGGGAACCACTACGCTCCCTTGACTTGGACTAAGCAGTAGATTATTTTAATACTACATTCACTAAGATCCTAGACCAAATAGCCCCCATAAGAACAATTAGGACTAAGCTCCACTCAGCTCCATGGCTTACCAAGTCCACTAGAGCCCTACTAAAATCCAGAGACAATGCCTGGAAAACTTGGAAGACAGATAACACAATTATTTCCAAACAAAATTATCAAAATCTTAGGAACCAGGTCAAACAACAAACCAAAATTGATAAACAGAACTACTACCTAAACATCCAAAATAAACATGCTAATAACCCTCAAAAATTCTGGCATGCAATTAACTCCTTGCTAAAACCTGGCAAAACCACCACACCTACTCCCACCTCAACCTCCACAAATTCAGATAGCGAGATAGCCTCCAAATTCAACCAACACTTTACTGAATCCATCATCTCTCTATCTACTCAAATATCCAAAAATAACTACACTCCCATGCCAACAGTCCCCAAACACTCTTCTCCCCTCACTTTCTACCTGGTCCAAACCTCTACAATGAAGAAATACCTCCTAAAACTGAAACCCACGACTCTTGCAGCAGATGACGTACCAGCACATTTCCTAAAAATGGCTGCAAACTCAATATGCTATCCAGTCTCAGTCCTTATTAACTGATCTATACAAGAATCATACATCCCTTGCCTTTGGAAAATATCCTACATTAGTCCCCTTCATAAGGGCGGAACCTCTTATGATTTCTCCAACTGCCACCCCATTGCCATCCTATCTCTCCTATCAAAGATACTAGAAAAATGCATACACTCCCAAGTTATGCATTTCCTAACATCAAACAATCTCCTCTCCCCTACACAAAATGGTTTCCGCTCACACCACAGTACAATCACAGCCCTTCTCTCCTTCACACACTTAATGAACCAGCATAGAAACAACACTAGATTTATATCTGCTATATTCCTTGACCTCTCAAAGGCATTCAACATGGTTTCCCACACCATACTAATAGACACTCTAATCTCTTTAGCCTTCACCCCTAACACTGTTAACTGGTTCAGAAATTACCTTTCTGAGTGCCAACAAGCTGTCCAGTTGCAAGGAGTCTTATCACCCCTACTCCCATCCACCATTGGTGTTCCCCAAGGCTCTATATTGGGCCCACTACTCTTTTGTATCTTTACTAACAACCTATACACCTCTACCCTGCAGGCCAACCTAATCCAGTATGCAGATGATTCCACCCTATTCTGCTCAGCCTCATCGCTCCCCATCCTACAGCAGCTCACCCAGGAATCTCCTACCTCAGTAGAAAAGTGGATCTCTAATATTCAACTCATCTTAAATCCTAACAAAACAAAACTACTTCTATTCTCCCCAAACAAATGTAAAACCTCACCAATACCTTTCTCTATCTCTTCCAGTAATGGTACTGTCATCTCACCCTCCATCCACACCAAGCTCCTTGGCATAGAAATTGACAATAACCTCCACTTTGACATCCACATCTCTCAAACTATAAAAAAGGTGCACAAAAAATGTGCTCCCTATATAGACAAAGAAACTTTCTAACAGACCATTCTAAAATCACCCTAGCTCAAACCCACCTTCTATCTACACTACTCTATGCAGCCCCAATTCTCACTCATATCAGGACATCCGAACTGGTCAAACTCGAGTCTTGCTATAACAAAATTGCCAAGTTCGCTACAAACTCCCCTTTCAGAACTCACCATTGCCTTCCACTTAGGGAACTCCAGTGGCTTGAACTCCCACACCTACTACTCTGCCACCAACTTGTCATAGCCTACAACACCCTAAAACAACCTGACAAAACTCCCGGACTGAAGCAATTGCTGACAATCTACACCCCAAATCGCACATTACGCTCCACCAATAAACCACTTCTCACTGTTACCACTGCTAACAACACAGCCGGCAAAGCCTTATTCTCACACACTATAGCTAAAATTTGGAATAATCTCCCCTCACCCATAACTGATGCAGCTAACTCCAACCAATTCAAAAACACCCTTAAGGCCCATCTTGTACACTCCTGGCTTTGTCCATGTGTCACATAGTCCAAAACTCTAATCCACCTATACTATCCCTACCACTATTGTTTCTGCCCACTTAGCAAGATTTCCTCAAATGCATGACTCCCCAACGTAGAGTTATACACAATGTAGTCTCTACCTGTTTGTGCATTATAAACAGAATGTACATATGTAAATAGACATAAACTGAATAGTCAGTATGTCTTTCCATCTCTCACTAGACTAGTCAAGTAGAACAAAAGCATGTACCTCACTTTGTATACTATCAGCATGGAAGTCAAATACCATTTTAATGTATAGTGACTACTGGGTGTTTTCCTTATAATTAATAATATAATTGACACTTTGTAACAGGTTGGCAACAGATGGGCAAAACATAGAAAACTTAACTGGTGGACTGTGAAAAGTTATGTGACGGATTGATAGGTCACATCCAAATGCTGGCAGGCAATCAAAACCTGGTTAATATAAGGGAAAAGTAGAGCAGAATCACAGTCATATGAGAGAGGAAGGTGCTCATATCTAGGGTTAAGTAGAACAGGGCTATATTATAATGTTCAGTGGAAACATAATTTGAACAGAGAGTGAGGACTTCAGTAAGAAGAGTAAACATCCACTGGTGCTGGCAGGATCAGATAAGGTAACAGAACCAGAAGTGAGCAAGCCACCGACACCAGTGATCATGCCGCAGGAAGCTATCATCTCTGGAGTATTTCTGGAAAGTGCCACAGAAAGATATCTAGGGCTAGAAAAGGCCTGCCATCAGTAAATCAGGAGGCATGGTTAGAACTTATATAAGTAGATAAAATATCAATAGACTGTAGCCCTTGTAATAATACTGCCAACCTTGATTAAAGTACATTTAACTGGTGTTTGGTTGTGGACAGAACTAAAGGTACTGTAATTGTTTTCTTCTGTTAAAAAAAAAAATCACATGCCAGCCAAGATAGGGGGTTGCATGGTACAGCATCCATCCCTGCTTACAAGTTGCAGCTGACTCCTATACTGACCCTATGAACAGCCACTGTTATCCAAAGAGTTTACCAGGCAAGGGGAGGAAACAGATGTATACTACCAGGCCTTTCTTCTGCATCACACATACTTACAGACAATTTAGAATTCACCAACTGCCCTGATAAACAAATGTAAAATCAAAACAAAACAAAAAACTACTATATGCCTTTGGAATGTGGGAGAAAACTACAGATCCTGGAGAAAACTTACATTAGTACATGGAGGATATGCAGACTCTGTACAGAAGGCCCCTCCAGCTGAGAGCTAGACTCACAAAAATCTTACTGCGAGGCAACGATGCTACTTACTATGCCACTGTGCCACTATACCACCCATGGTACAGAATATGTGCTGAAGTCAAAACCCACTAGATATAAATACCCAATACCGGGTACCTGTCAAATCTTCGAATGCTCAAAATTTCGAACATTACATGGTCGAGACCATACGTTCGAAAGTTTGAGTGCTCAAAGATAGACTTTCAACAGCACCGTACGGTGCAGATAGGGAAAATTTCCCTTTTCTGCACTGAAGTGCGGTCTTGGAGTTGGTATATTTAAGTAGGGGGGATATGAGGGGGTGCAGGGGTGCTTGCCCCCCTGCCTACACTGTTAAAGTGTTTTTTTTTTTTTCTGTGTTTTCTTTCTTCTTTTTTTTTTTTTTATGTTTGAACATCCAAATGTCGAACATTTGGTCTCGACCATGTAATGTTCGACATTTTGGATGTTTGAACATTTAACATAGACCCTAAATACCTACTTTAAGGGCAACATGGGAGTTTTGCACTGGGTGAGTGACTTGCTCTGAATCACGCAGTAAATAAGCAGAATCTTCTAGAGCCAAAGAGAGGTCTATAGCATATAGCAGGTCTAAGACTATATTATCAGTCATTACCGGAGTTGGGTCAGGATGTTCAGTATAATGTGTTGCTGAATACTCATAAAATACCATAACACTCTTTCTCTCTCTCTCTCTCTCTCTCTCTCTCTCTCTCTCTCTCTCTCTCTCTCTCTCTCTCTCTCTCTCTCTCTCTCTCTCTCTCTGTATATAGCTACAGCTATAGATATATTTTTTAAACTTTTCTATTTTTACCTTGATGCAGATTACAGGAAGGATACTTCAACACACAGATCAAGGACTGGGTTTTGGAAGACAGGCTCCAAACCATTGTAAGTATTCTGTTTTGCGTAGACTTTGATACATGAAAAAGGAAAATATGTTGCCACATCCCTTTCACTGCTTATATCCCTGCTTATCTGTACTGCTGGCATTGCATTTTTGAGTAATAAATTCAGCTAGCAAATTAAATAAAAATCATCATCAAACTTGCAAATTTTCAGAATCAGTAATAAAGGCAATTGTAACATGGAGAAATATGTTGCAGTAGCCATATTTCGTCACAGCAAAGTTTATGGTAGTGCTATATTAGTGTACCTAACCACTATCTTCGAAAGCTGGAGACTCTGATATAAATTTGGTGAGCCATTAGCTCAACATATGGAATAAAATGCCTGTAAAACATTACAAATAGCTAGTATTGGCCATTGCATATTTTTATAGTTATAATTCATTTGACACTTTTGAAACAAACAGTGATGATAGATGCAAACCTTTCTATGGGTGGAAAATACTATGTATGTATATCACACATACACCATAAAACCAGTGCATCAGTGTAATATTTTCCTGTAGATTTAAATAGTTTAGGAAGGTTTTACACATTTTTCTTTCACCTTCGCTGAATGCCACCAATCAGTCTTCCCATGACTGATCACTGCATTTGTTCTTCCTTGGAGGAAGAGGCAGATGTTGAGACCATAATTCAAGCATTTTTTGAGACAGCGCAAGTCTCTGTCTCCAGGTGCATGCACCCATGCACACCCCTGGAAGGACAGTGCTTATTGCAGCTTGGAAGAGCCATGCACAAATCCCTGGTTTGTGTCACACATATTGTACTCCTGCTTCATCATGAGATTCAGTATTGCAGCAAACTAGACTGACACCTTCCTTCTATGACAGGAGAGCTGGTGTCAGCCTTTCACTCCCACCCTCCATAGCTGTCTCCCTCTCACCCAGACTGCTAACTCAGCCAGGGTCACCTAGATCATAGTCAGAGCTTCATCCCTCTGTAACATAGAGTTAACATTAGGAAGCTTTCCACTTTTGAACAGAGCTATGCTAACTTAAAAAAACTCAAGAAGGTTGTTTTACAATTTGTGACACATTGAGAAAAGGAATTACCACTTTTTATGATGCATCTGTTAGTAAACTGTTATAAGATCTAGCAGGGGTGCGCACACACAAACACACACACACACACACACACACACAAATATATATATATATATATATATATATATATATATATATATATTATATATATATATATATATATATATATATATATATATGGATTCCTATTACAAGAACGAAAGTTCACTACTTCAAACTTGTAATAGGGAGCCTCACTTATGTGAAAGTTCACTTTAGCGAAAGTGAACGTTTGCATAAGTGCACTTCACCAAAAACACCGCAGCACAATGGAGGACATAAAAAGCAAGCTATGTCCTCCACTATGGTGCGATAGTCATGGACCTTAGGGTTAGGGCATGGGTTAGGGTAAGGGGATAGTTAGTAAAGCTATCCCCTTACCCTAACTCATGCCCTAACCCTAAGGTTCGTGACTATTGCACCATAGTGGATGACTTTGCTATGTCCTTCACTGCGCTGCAGTCGTCACGGACCTTAGGGTTAGGGCATGGGTCATGGTAAGGGGATATCCCTATGGGCTATCCCCTTACTATGACTGTGCCCTAACCCTAAGGTCCGTGAGTACTGCACAGAAGTTCAGTACAACACCCATTCGTTGTACTGAACTTTGCGTAAGTGCACTTTCGATTAAGTGCACTTTCGCTGCAGTGAGCATTCCATGCACTATTTCGAATTAGTGAAAATTCAATCTAGTGTATGGAACCCATATATTATATATATATATATATATATATATATATATATATATATATATATATATATATATATATATATATATACATATATATATATATATATATATATATATATATATAAACTTTATGTACATCTATCAAAAACAGTTTAGGCACTGATCATGTAAACTATAGTCCTTTTAAAATAGGCCATTAACATTTATTATCCTGTTTTATACATATTCAGCTAAAAGATTATAAATATCTGTAGGGGAGAAAAAAGCAGCACTTTAAATGGGGGCAGTTATATTGTACAAAGAAAGATTATCACGATTGTCTCTACTTTGTATTTTCTTGAATATGGTTCAGATTGTCACAATATTATGCAATGACAATAATATATGTGAGTTACAACATGTACTACATATATATATATATATATATATATATATATATATATATATATATATATACATATATATATATATATATATATATATATATATATATATATAATTTTCCATTGAGACCTATTAGTAATATCATTGTATGCAGTCCATGTCAAACATCAGAGAAGACTTACATGCAAAATTACTGAAGCTAATCTATGTTAAATCTTTCTATTGAATACCTACATGGTTTATGTACCTTACAGCACAGATATTGGCTGAAAAATCTTCTGTGGTCTATTCTACTCACCTGGTTGGTATATATATTGATAGGTAGGCCACCCTATTTTTCCCAGTATTTTTTGATAGGCTGGAAACAGTAATGTTAAATTTAGGAAAATAATTATTAATGATAAGTGGAGCAAGCTTACATGTGAGCATTTTCAATGAATGCAAATTATTCACAGCCAAGTATAAATGGAACAACAATAACAATACTTACACTCTTACAATCCCTTATTTATTTATTTGTTTATTTGTTTTTTTATTTTTATTTTATCTGTTAACTGAGATAATAACTTGGCATATCCACATCTTTCAAGGGTGACCTGGGAGCATGGCCTGATTAAATGACTTGTTCAGAGTTGTACAGCAGGCAAATGGCGACTGTTATTAATTTATTACTTCTCAAGCAGATTATTGTTATTTTTCAGGTGTATAGTCTTTGTGACTGGCCTCCTTTCTCTCTTTTTTCTTTCTTTTACACACACACACACACACACACACACACACACACAACTAATGACTCTGTGGAATGTGAAGTGTGCAGACTGCCTGGAAGGAGGATAGTTTTTTTTTTTTTTTTTTTTTTTTTGCTGGAGGCTATTTTCAGTTTGAACTAGTTTTCATTTTTTTTTGCAATCTGTGGTTTGCAGAGAAAGTCTTTAAAGCTTCTCTCATCAAAGAGTTTCATACTCTATATTTAGTTTTCACTGTTTGTGCCTGACAGAGTGGTTGAGTGGCTTAATGGCTAAGGTGTTTGCCTTACAAACACAAGTTGCAGGGTTTGAGTCTTACAAGGGATAATTGGCTAGGCTTAAATTGGCTCACAAGATATGTGTGTATGAGTGAACATAAAGCAGGTGATAGTTTCTAATTATATATGCCTTCACTGGGCCAGGTTCTAAAAGGATTTTGCCAAAAGTACTTATGCCATATATAATTCCATAACAGAGTTTGCAATGCTTCAGTTCTTCATCTAGCATATGCATATGAGAAACAGCATATGTCTACATGTGATTCCAATACTGCTTTAACTCCTGCGCTATCCCAGAATGTGTGGTAATTATAAACTGGTATACCATTGCCAATTAATGCATTTTAACTGGTATAGTCCATTGATATCACTGGGCCAATATGACATTTGGTGGAGCTTCCCTCTGCATCAGCACTGTAACTGCAGGTATTACATGAGGCATGCAGTCACACTGATGAGTATACTGGGAGCAGTGTGCAAGGCCACCAAAGTGTGCCATCACTCGGGTAATAGCTACATGCACATGCAGTTACTGTGCTCTCTTTGCCATCCCCTTCTCACAAAATAGATGACAGTAAATTACTTTTAAACATAAACAGTTGTGTACTATAGCTGAGCACAGTCAATGCAGGACTCCTGTTGTGTTTCATCCGGAATACTGCATACATAACAGGGTTTATTCTTCTTGCACTAAGTCTGGAGATTAATGCAGAGGATTAAGTCTATGAGCTGTTAAAGAGCTGCTTCCTGCAGTCCAGGGTTTGATTTACTCAGCCTTCATTTGCCTAGTGTGTGATTCCAGCAAGTCACTTAACCAGACAGTGCTCTGGTTAATTTGGGAAAATGGGTTAGGCTCCCGAATGGTCTCATAGATTGCAAGCCTACTAACTACCTATGAAACTATTTAAACTCATGAACTCCTGCAGTATCAGGAATGACAAACATGTGGCACTGTTGAGTCAGCCATCTTAATGTAACATCAGTTGCTGTGTAACAGGATTTCAAGAAGAGGAAATGGGATCCATAAACACAGAATGTTTCTCAATTCCTTCACATGTCTATGGTGCAGTATTCCCCAGGTAGAGTGGTGATTCTTGCATAGCCAGGAATACTCCTTGTATGATCTTACCAAAGGGAAGAGTTGAGCAATAGGTTTTTAAGACAGTATTGCAGAATGGCAGAGGCCCTTGAAATGCTATCTCAGAGTTTTTATAATCCATCTGTACCATTCCCTATTTATTTTATTTTATTTGCTAAATGTACAAGACCTTTTTCAGCCATGACTCAGGCTGCTAGTTGGCACAGTGCATGCTAAACAAACGAAATGCAGTGTGATTGCTATGCAAATAATACAGAGACAGTTTTGACAGTATAGTAATTATATAACAAAGTAGAAAATAAAGCATAACCACAAAAAGCTATACAAATTAAATCCATACCAAGACGTAGACTACAAGAATAAAATTAATTCTTAATACCACGTGAAAGCTGTAAAGCAGAACAGTTTGAGAAAAAGCTCAACGTTAAAACCAAGGCATTTTAAGTTTAATAAGGAAACCAGTGCGTCAAAACACATTAGAGTGGCAACTGAGATCTAAGAGTTGTGTTGCATGTTTTAGTGGGGAATGAGCTGATTCATCAACAGTGATTTTGGTGAAAGTAACGAATATGAGTAAAGTTTGACAACACTGCTTTCAGTGATGGTGCAGTTTTCCTCTGTCTTAACTGTTGTGGAACCTCAGAGTTGGTATATATAACTTTGGGGAGGGAGCAGGGGATTTGCCTCCCTGCAAAAAGATTTCCTACGAAGTTCATTGAAAGTACTTCTGGCAAATTTATTTTTCAGGGTTTTACATTCACCAAAATCACTATCGCTCAATCGATGTGTTTCCCTTTTAGTGTTATATAAGGTAGTAAGTAGAGTATTAGTTGTCACGGCTTAAAAGCTTAGCCACGGTCTCTAAAGCAGGTACACTGATAATATCCAAAGAAGTATTTCTTTTATTATGAAAGAATGGAAAGAATAGCTCATTACAAATTTTGCTGGTGAGGAATGGGGAATTTTAGAAAAGGCTAAGGAGTGGTGTCTATTAAGAGCAAGTGTCATGTTGTAGAGCAGGTCATACAGGATATTGTAACTAATTTTCATAATTGTTTGAAATTAGGGTTAAATGTAGCAATATTCAGTATGTATTGAATACTACAGTGATGTATGGAGTAAAGTTATTTGTATAAGTAATCTAGACTGGGAAAGTTCCCATTCATGAGTAATGAGAGAAGACTGACAAATCAATTAAATTGCCACGTGCACAACTACTATGCTGTTTTCATTGCTTTCTGACATGTGAAGCAGGAAATTACCTTTTCATGGAGGAATGGTATCTGGACTGAAGTGGTTTGCAGTCTTAATTGTATTGGGTGTCTTTTGGTTAGTGATTTTCTTGTGCAAGATGCTATTTGGAATACTGACTTCCTTTATGGCACCATATGTACTATTACTGAGTACATTCTGTAAACTTTCTGGTATGACTTTGGATGAAGATTTTGTTTGCTGACTTAAGTTGTGTAAAACTTCTCATGCTGTGGGATCTGATTTCTGTAGTTCTTCCTCTCTCTTGCTTGATGTTAACTGTACATTCCTGACATTTTTAACTACAGCTATATATGCACAACACTGTCTTCTGGCACTGACTGACCCCCACCCCACCCCTTCACAAAAGACACTCATTATGATTAGACTGTTCTTCCCTTTCTGTGATGGGATGTAATAGTATAGATTTCCTTTATCTTCTAGAATAAGCAATGCTGGAGGTTCCCTCTTCTGGCCTGAGGAGTCCAGAATGATTTAGGTGTTAAAATGCTAAGAATAAATTCCAGAAAGTTAATTAATGTGTTGGGTTTATGTTGTATTTAATAATGCCGGGTATAATTACGTGTCCTTACATTTTCATAATAAACTAGTTGCACAATTACATGGTTTTGTGCTTGTCTTTAGTTTGTGTGATCAAAAGGGGTGTGCATTTACAGACTCTGTGCATGTGTGTGTCTGTGGGGACATTTTTTTGTGGGTGTGTGGTTATGTATATGTTATTCATACTCCTTGTCTTTTTCACTGATTTCTATAAGTTTTAATGATTCCTTTTACAATGTAATAGGTTATTGGAAAGACTGTTTCACTGTTTTGAGATTGCAGTTTTGGGTATTGCCGACGGAGCCTGTTTTAATGTCATAGGGGTTGATGTATAATCATCTGAGTGATATCAGTGAAGCAGGGTTCTGGATGTTGTAGGCTATGTGGTAGAGAGCTTATAGGTTCATGGATTCATAAAAGATTACTAGGCTAATGGCTTAAGACCCCTTACAAGCCTAGCCAATATAACCTGCTTTTACCCAATATATGGCCATGGGGGAAGAGGATGGCAAGGATTTGTACCTATACCTTGAGTATCTTACATAAGGGACATAGGTACTACCCTAGGTGTGAATTTGTAATTCCCCATCCATTGATCCAAACTGTATTTGAAGAGGGCCAGGGAAGTTCATAGGTTCATAGGTAGATACTAGGCTATCTGCCCTAGGGCATTTATAACCCTAGCCAGAGTGTATTTGGCTTCTGCCTCTCTATTTGATTAGCCTACTGTGCCTCTGTAAAGTAGGTCAGAGAAGGTACCCTTTTAAGATTAGTTTACTGTGCCTCTGTCTAGCAGGGACACAGAAGAGATCCCAGGGGTGAATTTGTGATTTCCCATCCACGCGTCCAGATTTCGCTTGAAGAGGGTCAGCGAGGGGCTGTGTCTAACATGAATTGGGATTCTTTTCCAGAGTGAGGGGAGCCTCTGGGAAATGAATCTGTCCCTCCAGCATGTCCTATTTATTTTTGTGCTGAGGTTTAAGTCCCTGGACCGTGTAGCTCTAAGGGACTTGGATTTTTTGAGGTGGAGCATGTCCATTAATTCTGGGTTTGACATGGCTTTGTATGTCAGGCATAGATCGCCTCTGAGTAAGTGGTAAGCAACTGAGTAGAGCTGGAGTTTCTTTAGTCGAGCTGCATAGGACATCTGTTTGTAGCCCATGATCCTCTTGGTGAGGTACTTTTGGGGTCTCTCCAGTTGCTGCAGGTGTCAGGTAAGGTACATCCCAAAAGGGGCATTGTATTCGATTATGGGCCTGATGAGTGACGAGTAGAGGGGCACAATGACCTCTCTTGATCTAGATGCGAACCCTTTCATGATAAGGTGGGCTATATAGAAGGTCTTTCTAACCACTTTGGCAACGTGATTATCAAAGGAGAGATTACTATCTACGTTGGTCCCCAAATCTCTAATTACGTCTTCCGTACTTAATGGATTACCACCTATGTGGTAATTTGTGGGCACCATGTTTTTCCCAAAGGGGATGACTATGTACTTTTTAGCATTTAGCTTGAGGCCGTGGCTCTGGCACCAAGCATCCGTCTCTGTGAGACCCTTTTGGAGGATGCTTGTGTCAGCTGTAGATTCGATTATGGCCCCCAGTTTGCAGTCATCTACGAACTTTGTCAGCCATAATCCCCCCCTGTTAGCCTGAACCTCAGAGAACTATATACCAAACAAGAGAGGTCCCAGAACTGAGCCCTGTGGGACACCACTTGTAACTGGTTTGGATTCGGACATGGCACCTGTGATTCTGACCATGTGGGTTCTATCTCTGAGCCAGTCTGCAACCCATCTTGTGATATAGGGGTTGATATTTAAGCTGGTAAGCTTATTTATGATGCCTGAGTGGGGTATTGTGTCAAAGGCTTTTGTGAGGTCCAGGTAGGCTGTGTGGACTACCTTGCCCTCATCTATGGCTTTGGTAACTGTTTTAAAGAAATCAACTAGGTTTAAGAGGCAAGATCTGCCCTTAACAAAGCCGAATTGGGTAGGGTCCAGTGTCTGGAGGCTCCCAATGTCTTTGTTTATGAGTTCCATGATAATACGCTCCATAGCTTTACAGACCAGACTAGTCAGACTTATGGAGCGATAGTTCCTGGGGGTCCGTTGTGGCACCACCTTTGTGGAGTGGGACCACTGTAGATGTATGCCTTTCTTTGGGTACATATCCTGTAGTAAGGCTAAGTTTGAACAGTGATTTAATGTGAGGGTTCAGTTCTTCTTGGAGCTCATGTAAGACACAGCCTGGGACACCGTCCGGTCCCATAGATGCTGTGTTTTTTGCTTTGGAGAGCACAGCTTTCACCTGTGCATCTGTGATGTCAGGGAGGTTACATTCGGTTGGGATAGGCATTTGCTCCTTTGGGGGGGGAAGTGGGGGGAGAAGTTTGTGCTGAATCTGTCTGCCAGGATGTTGGCTATGTCTGTAGGTTCGGTATATTTTGTACCGTTATGCAACAATTCAGAGCATATCTGGGAGTTTCCACCCATATTCCTGGCATAACTAAAGAAGGCCTTGTGATTATCTTTAGTGTCTAGGGCAATTTTTCTTTCGAAACTGGCCTTTGATGATTTTATGAGGGATCGAAGTTTCTTGCTAATACTGATCAGAGATGCCTTCCCTTTTTGGGATTTTGCTCTGTCATGTAGTAGCTTCCTCCTTCTGTTGTATAGCTTATTTATGGCCGGGGTCCACCAGACTGGTCTCCTGTTTTTGGAGAAGTGAGTCTTGGTTTTATTTGGGATAGCATGATCCATGCATTCCTACAGGTGCTCATAGAATGCATTTGTAAAGGATTCTGCGGATTGGGCTGTATTATCCTCTGGCCCGGGGACTTTGAAGGATTCCACCTCAGTCTTGAGAAGTGCAAAGTTGACTTTTGAGAAATTCTTTACAGTGATTTCCTTGGCTGGGGGTGGGGACGGGATATGGATGTCCAGGGAAATTTGATTATGGTCTGATCTCACCAATGAGGGGTTTACCTCTGGTGTGGAACATGGAGTCCCCATGTTGGTGATGACCAGGTCCAATATGTTGTTCCCTCTTGTGGGAGTGGTGACCAGTTGTTCCATTGCGTTAGAGTTTATAAATTCAAGGAACTGTTGGGCAAGGGTGTTTGGGCTTGAGTAGTTTTCCCAGTCAATGTTTGGGTAGTTACAGTCACCCAATAACATAGTGTTTGGAGAAAGCTTCATATTCTCCAGTGTTCTCAGGAATGCCAAGTTGGGTTCCTGTAATAGGGAGGGTGTTCTGTAGCAGGCTACAAACTGAAAGGCAGTTTTGCCCGCTGTTAGTTGCACATGGATGGTTTCCGATGCTTCGTGCAGTGCCACTAACCTGGAGGTGTAGGTATCTTTGATGAATATAGATACTCCCCCTCCTTTTGTGCTTCGGTCCAAGTTTTGGGGCCAAAACACATGGTATGAGTTATAACCTGGTAGTGCTGGAGTGCTCTCAGGAGCCTTGAACCAGGTTTCTGTTACTGCACAGGCATCGATTTTCTCCATACTGAGGAGAGCCTCGAGTGCGTGCATCTTGAGGTTTAGACTTCTGGCACTGAGTAGCATTACCCTCAGTTTTTTTATCCTTGGGTTGTCTATGGAGGTTTGTCCTTTGAGCCTTGTCTAAAAAAGGCACTATGGGGGTGGCAAGAGCCTTGACCAGTATATGAAAGCCTAAGGGTGACAGGAGCAAGCCATCCCTAGAGAAGCAACGTGGCTTGTTGAACATGTCATCCCAGGCTGACAGACATTGGATCCCCTTTGAATGACACCAATACTTTAGCCTATTGTTGAAACTGATCATTTTGTCTTTATACTGTGGCATCATTCTTGGTGAGGGCAAGATGCTACTCAAGGTCAGGGTCATACCAGCCTGGGCTACATAGTCAGAGAGCTCCTCTATGTCTCTTTTCATGTAGTCCAGGGAGGTACATCTCAGGTCATTCACACCAGCATGGACAATGACGGAGTCATACTTGTACTTGCTTTGGAGTGACCTGAGTGCTTGCATTATGTGGCGGATCCTGGCACCCGACAGGCAGCTTACAGTGACCTTCTCCTTGTTCAGTCTGGTGAGCGGGACGTCAGTGTGCCGGACAATAGAGTCCCCTATAACAAGTGTATTTGGTGTGTTGTTTGGCCTTAAGGGCTGTGACTGTGAGGCACACTGATTTTGTGAGATATGTGATTCATGGGTATTGTTGAGGGGTGGCTGTTGCTTGGATATCTGCTAGGAGGTCTTTGCTGTTTAGGCAGATTTTTATTTAGAGCCTCCGAGTATGTTTTTGTGTGTTTATGTGTTGGGTATGCAGATGCAATAGGTCTGTGTGAGACTGGATTTGTGGTGTGGGTGGTTACCTTTTCCTCCTGACTGACTGTGCCAGTCTTGGGTTGAGAGAGCCCTGCCTCCAGTTTGGCTGTGTAACTGCATCTCTCACATGTATT
The DNA here is from genome assembly GCF_019279795.1 of Protopterus annectens. Taxonomy (NCBI): domain Eukaryota; kingdom Metazoa; phylum Chordata; order Ceratodontiformes; family Protopteridae; genus Protopterus; species Protopterus annectens. Next base: position 365,712,334 of record NC_056738.1, read on the forward strand.
AGAGTTTATTGGAAGGAGGAGAGTGTTGTCTGTGTACATAAGGCAATTGTAACATTGCCTCAAAATTCCCAGATTCACCAGCTGGACTGGAGAGTAAGCTTGAAACTGACCCTTGAACATACCAGATTAGTATAGGGAACTGTTTTTTTACTGATCAGATTAGGGAAGGGAACTGATTTTTCACTTGATCAGGAAGGACCAATCGGGAGCCTGATACTTATGAGAAGTCAAGGAGGGTGTAGTGCTTTAGTTAGTTAGTGTTTCCTTATAAGAGCTGAGCAAGTGCAGGGCTTTAGAAAGAGAATAGAGTGATTACTTTGAGAGTTTGAACAGTTCTAAGGGAAAAAGTGAAGAGCAGACTTTGTGGAGCCTGAAATAGTTTAAACCTGTTTAGGTGGCGCTGCCTGACGCTGCTCAATGCGCAAAACCACGCAAAAAGAGAGTTGTAGGGTTTTAAGAGAGAGAGAGAGAGAGAGATCAAGGAGTTTAGAATTGACCCAAAATGGCCAATAGAACTACGGCTTCTAGGCAGTAACCACTCCTCCAGGGACAGGTAGGCTGTTCAGTGTTAACCATTCCCACTGGTGAACACAGAGACTTCCCTTTAGCCCAAGCAAGCACTGGCCATCTAGAAACTTCCAAACAGTTCAGAACAGCAAATCTGTAACTGAACTTTCTTAACTTTCAGAAAGTAGAAAAAAAGCAAGATTTTTTTTTTGTTTTTTTTCTTTTTGTTGTAGTTTAAAGGTAACAGAAATACACAAGCAGCAAAAATAATCACAACAGTGCAATAAATGACCCCACACTTGAGTGTTAGGCCAAAATCAGGTAAAATGCAATTTTTAGAGAAAAAAACAATTTTAAATTAAGTGCAACACAGGAAATGCAGTAAACAGGCTCTAGATGTGTTCCAAGTACTGTTACTGTTACAGATATAAACTTTAGCAAGCTGGAAAATGCCAAAAAGTAGGCGGCAAAGCAGTAAAACTTAACAAAAAATCAGAAGAAAATACTTAAAATCACAAAAGTGGCTCCTTTTCTTCTCTCAGCGTTTTCTCCCCTTGGTAGGTGCTTCAGCAACAACTAGCAAGCCTGAAAAGATGCCAAAACCACGAGGCAGCCGGGTTTTAAGAGAGACAGATCAAGGAGTTTAGAATTGACCCAAAATGGCCAATAAAACTACAGCTTCTAGGCAGTAACCACTCCTCCAGGGACAGGTAGGCTGTTCAGTGTTAACCATTCCCACTGGTGAACACAGAGACTTCCCTTTAGCCCAAGCAAGCACTGGCCATCTAGAAACTTCCAAACAGTTCAGAACAGCAAATCTGTAACTGAACTTTCTTAACTTTCAGAAAGTAGGAAAAAAGCAAGATTTTTTTTTGTTTTTTTTCTTTTTGTTGTAGTTTAAAGGTAACAGAGATACACAAGCAGCAAAAATAATCACAACAGTGCAATAAATGACCTCACACTTGAGTGCTAGGCCAAAAACAGGTAAAATGCAGTTTTTAGAGAAAAAAATGATTTTAAATTAAGTGCTCTTCTTAATGTGAAAGTACCAAAGAAGGGGCAATCTCTGAGACACCTGTCTTTCCAGCATGTATTGTTTGAGTAGTTGACTAAGTTTAGATCCCTAGACTGAGTGACCTTTGTGCTGTTTAACTTGTGGATGTGTAACAGCTCCATCATGGCTGGATTTGTGAGTGCCTTGTAGGTCAGGCACAGGTCACTCCTTAAAGGTCGGTAGAAGACAGGTTAAAGAGATAGGGATTTTAGTCTATCTGCATAAGACATGTTGTTTACACCCTGTATTTTCTTTATGAGGAACATCTGAGGTCAATGCAGCTGCTGTAAGTGCCTAGTCAAGTACGTGCCAGATGGCACATTGTAATTGATCATTGGTCTAATGAGGGCTGAATACAGTGGGACTATAATTTCCTTGGATCTGGATGCTGCACTTTTACTTACAGGTTGTTCCACATATAAGGACTTCCTCACCCCTGTGGACACATGCTGGTCAAAATTCAAGCTACTATCTATCAATGTACCAAGATATCTTACCTTTAAGTCTACTTTTATGGGTGTGCTAATGATGTTGTAATTTGCAGGGGTATTTGACATCCTAAAGGGTATGATAATGCATTTTTTCACATTTAGTTTTAGGCCATGGTTTTGGCATCAGTCAGTTGTCTGATCTAGACCCTCCTAAAGGATATCTACATCATTGAGGGGATTTAATGATTGACCCCAGCTTGCAGTCATCAGCAAGCTTTGTCATCCAGAGGCCTTCCACATTAGCCCTGACTTCAGAAAAGTATATTCCGAACAGGAGTGGTCCCAGCACTGAGCCCTATGGCACACAACCAGTAACTAGCCTCTTGCTAGATCTGGATTCACCCACTTTAACCATGTTTCCTGTCCACGAGTCAACTGGCTATCCATCTGGTGATGTAGGGATTTATGCCCAGTTTTGTGAGTTTATTTGCAATACCTGAGGAAGGTATTGTGTCAAATGCTTTAGCCAGGTTGAGTTAGGTGGTATGTACTGTTTTACCTTCATCCATGGCCTTAGTGACTTTCTCAAAAAAATCCACCAGATTCAGTAAGCATGAGCTGCCTTTGACAAAGCCGAATTGGGTTGGATCCAGTGTTTGGAGGTTTCCTATGTCATTATTTATCAGGTCCATGATTATTCTTTCCATGGCCTTACATATAAGACTAGACAAACTTATGTATCTGTAATTTCCCAGGTCATTAGATGGTCCCCTTTATGCAGAGAAATGACTGTTACCATCATCCACTTTATGGGAAAAAGCCAGTCCAGAGGCTGTGGTTAAACAGAGATCCTAATGGCCCTGATAAGTCCTGATTTAAGCTGTTTAAGAGACAACCTAATATATCATCAAGCCCCATTGAAGCCATGCTTTTAGCTTTAGACAGCGCAATGGCAACATGTTCTTTGGTGATAATCGGTGGCGGAGTGGTGGAAGGTATTCCTTGGGGAGAACTGGGATGATGGAGAGATGAAATTTGGGCTGAATTTGTCAGCCAGAAGATTTGATATATCTTCTGCCTGAGTATAGGTGATGCCATCTACAACTAATTCTGCACACTATTGTGTGTTGTCCTTATGACTGTGGACATAACAGAAAAATGCATTATGGCTATCCTTAGCTTTACCTCAAAATCTGCTTACAGAGACTTGACTAGTCCCCTGATTTGTTTGTTTAGACTAACAGGGGACTTTTTGCTCTGCTGTGAACATTCCCTCTTACTTCTTGATAGGATTTTCTTTCTTTTGTTGGACAACCTATTAGTTCCAGGGGTCCACCAGGATGACTTGTTTCTGAAGTTTACTTGGGTTTATTTTGGTCTGGCACTGCTGTTTCTATGCAGTTGTTTATGTGGTCATACAGGGCTTTTGTGCATGCCCCTGCATAGCTTTCTATGATTTCTTGATTCGAGGGATCTTGGAAACTAGCTTTGCCATGGTGATTTACCTTAGAGAAGTTCTTAAAGTTTTTGAGGTTAGGTGGGGGACTAGTTTTACCTTTATTTAAAGGGAAACCACTTTGTGATCAGATATTTCCAGCGAGGACATCACATGGGGGGCATACTTATCCTTTATGTAGATAGACACATTTCTGCCTTTTGCTCTTTCATGTTCAGTAGGTGGTCAGAATGTATGAAAGGCATTATAGCCATGCACTGCCAGAGTATTTTCCATAGCTTTGAACCATGTTTCAGTAACTGCACAGGTGTCAGAATTCTCCAGGGTTAGGAGAGCTTCCAGGGAGTGGAGTTTCTTGTTGAGACTCCTAGCACTAAGTGTAATACCTTTGGCTTGCTTTGAGTTGCTTTTATGTTGGAAAGTTTGTCTGTTTAGCAGTGCCTAAAAAAGGCACTCTAGGAGTGGATAATGTTTTGGCCAATATCGGAAAGCCTAGAGGTGACAGACGAAGACCATTCCTAGCAATACAGCATGGTCTGTTAACCATGTCCTCCCAGGCTGGCTAGTATTGGACCCCTTTGGAATGACATGGTTGGCATAATGGTTAAGGTGTTTACCTTACAGAAACAAGGTGCAGGGTTTGATTCTCACATGGGGTAATTGCCTAGGCTTAAAATGGCCCACAAGGGCAGTTAGCCTAGTACTAACCTATGAACCTATGAACATCCGTTGATAAGCCAGTTGTTAAAGTTGATAATTTTCTGCTGGTATTGGGGGATCATCCTTGGAGATGGTAGAATGCTAATCAATGCTAGGCTCATACCTGTCTGTGACACATATTCTGAGAGGTCAATTATGTCTCCTTCGTATAGTCCAGGGAGGTATGTCTCAGGTCATTGTGTCTCACAGTGGAATCTCCTATGACCAGACTATTGGGTTTGTGGAATGTTTCACCTTATGGGATTGGTAGCTGAGACACAATGAGATGTGGATTTATGTGTTATGATGGAAATTGTCTTATTTGTGTGCATGCAGAGTTTCTGAGAACTGCACCTGAAAGGCCTTTGAGGTGATGTGAGCACCTCCGCATATGTGGGACTATGTGTGTGGTCTTTTTTGGGTATGATGAGTGATGTGCATGAGTCACTGACAAACTGTTTGTTGCTTTATGTGTTTGTATGAACAGTCTAGCTTCCAGTCTCAGTGTGTAACTGCATCTCTCACATACTTTATTTGTCTGCTCAAGAATTAAGTGGTTGTTAGTGTGTATATAGCAATTGTTACACTGTCTCAGAATGCCCATGTCCATCAAGCTGGATGCACAGAAAAGTGCCCAGCCATGGTTTCAAGTCCTAATGTGTACTTGCAAGTGATACGAGTGGAGGGTGTATTAACTGGATGAGTAAGGGTGCTTACTAAATAGCGATGCTGCTCAGCACCAAAATGAGATTCTGTCTGAGAAGCAGTAGTCCTAGGTGCTATAATAAGATGAGGTAGACCTAAATAGTCATAACTAAATATGTAAATGCTGCTCACTATGCAAACTATTTGCCCTTTAACATGGTACTAAGGCAAAATTCTGAGGTGTTTCTTTATAGGGAAATTTCAACTTCTGATGATTGCATGTATACAAGGCACCAGTAACCACCTTTGCATGAACAGCAGCTTATCACAAATGTGATGCTATATACAATCAGAAAAATTCCAAGTTTTATACTATGCCCTAAGGCCAATCAGGTAAGAAAATGAGCTTTACACCAGCAGTCCCCAGCTCATATAGGTGAAATCAGTCCTATCCTGCCACAGAAGTGGAGACTTTGACCCTCTTCATGTAAAATGACTGGTTAGGAGCCCATATGCTTTGGAACCTCAAACAGATGCCTAATACCAACTAAAAACACTAGCTACAATGTATTTCAATGTAGATCAGCAGCTCTTGCAGCAGTTTGAGAATGCAACTTTAAACTTTAAAGAAAAGCAAAAAAAAAAAAAAAAAAAAACCCAATAAATAGCACAGCAAACTTTTGGGGTATAATGAAACTAAGCAATGTTTCCAGATGTTTGTGTCTGTACAGAGTACTGGCACAGTCAGCAGCTCCATGCAAATGTGCTGAATTTGTACAGGCACTGGAAATACAGAAAACTCACTACTGAGCCCCCTGACCAATAAAACAACAAAACTTAGAGTCCTTCTGTGTGCTTCCCATCTCTGATAGACCAGGTAAGCACCTACTATCACTAGATGAATAATTCCAGGCCTCCTAATGTAAAATCACAATAAAAGAGTGTCCTGAGTGAAATGCTACCACAAACAAACTTAGACTTAAGGAAAGGCAAAATGAAATTCAAGATAACAGCAGTGCACTTTAAACAGCTTATAGTGTGATTATTCAGAAAAAGTACTTTGCTTTGTAGAAATGAGTGAAGAGCTACTCTGTGAAGAATTTATACAGGCATTAAAAACAAGGTAAGCTGACAAATGCACCCTCCAGCCAATAAAACAACTATATGTAGAAATCTTTAGTGTGTTTCCCCAAGCTATACAGACCAGGTTACCACCCACTGCCACTTGATGAAAAATCCACTGTCCTCTTGATGTAAAAACAGAGAAAAGAGATTGCTAAAGAGTAAAAATACAATACTTTATCCAACGGCTAGCTACATAATGAATTCAGAGCAAAAAAATATATAAGTCAGCACTAATAAATTAAAAGCACTATACCCTCACAAACTCCCCTTACCTTGTTCCCCATTGGCCCTTTTTTTCAATTATAAAGGAATTCCCAATACTATTCTAGCATGTCCAAAGGTCAGTTGTCAATCTCCTCTCCAGTCCAGCTGGTGAATCTGGGAATCTTGAGGCAATGTTACAACTGTCTCATGTACACAGACAACCCTCTCCTCCTCCCAACAAATTCCAACACATGTGAGAGATGCAACCATATAGCCAAACTGGAGGCTAAGCTCTCTCAACTCAGTACTGGTGTAACCAGTCTGGAGGAGAAGGAAACCACACTCACTACAATTCCAGTCTCACATAGACCTACCACAACAGCAAACCAAACACATAAACACACAAAAACATATTTGGAGGCTCTAAATAAAAATCTGCCTAAGCAGCAAAGACCTCCAAAGCAGACACCCAAGCAACCGCTACCACAAAACAAAACACGTGCAACACATAGCTCACAAAGCCAGTGTGCTGAACAGTCACAGCCCTTAAGGCTAAACAACACACCTGATACACTTGTAATAGGTGACTATCGTCAGGCACACTGACATCCTGCTCACCAGGCTGAACAAGGAGAAGGTCACGGTGAGTTGCCTGTCGGGCGCTAGGATCCGCCACATAACACAAGCACTCAGGTCACTCCAAGGCAAGTGCAAATATGACTCAGTCATTGTCCATGCTGGTGTGAATGACCTGAGTTGTACCTCCCTGAACTACATGAAAAGAGACATAGAGGAGCTCTCTGAGCATGTAGCCCAGGCCGGTATGACCCTGACCTTGAGTAGCATCTTACCCTTACCAAGAATGATGACACAATATGAAGACAAGATGATCAATTTCAACAATTGGCTTAAGTATTGGTGTCATTCAAAGGGGATCCAATGCCTGTCAGCCTGGGATGACATGCTCGACAAGCCATGATGCTTCGCTAGGGATGGCTTGCACCTGTCACCCCTGGGCTTTCGGATATTGGCAAAGGCTCTTGCTACCCCCATAGTGCCTTTTTTAGGCAAGGCTCAAAAGACAAACCCACCTCCATAGGTATCACAAGGGATAAGAAACTAAGAGTAATGCTACTCAACGCCAGAAGTCTAACCCTCAAGATGCACGCACTCAAAACTCTCCTTAGCATGGAGAACATCAATATCTGTGCAGTAACAGAAACCTGGTTCAAGGCTCCCAAGAGCACCCCAGCACTACCAGGTTATATCTCATACCATGCTTTTCGCCCCAATACTTGGACCGAACCACAAAAGGATGGGGAGTATCAATATTCGTCAAAGATACCCACACCTCCAGGTTGGTGGCACAGCACGAAGCATCAGAGACTATCCATGTGCAACTAACAGTGGGTAAAACTGCCTTCCAGTTTATAGCCTGCTACAGACCACCCTCCCAAACACAGGAACCCCACTCGGCCTTCCTGAGAACACTGGAAAATATGAAGGTCTCTCCAAACACCATTATATTGGGCGACTTCAACTACCCAAACATAGACTGGGAGCATTACTCTAGCTCCAACACCCTAGCCAAAAGGTTCCTAGAATTTATAAACTCAAATGCTATGGAACAACTTGTTACCACTCCCACAAGAGGGGAAAACATACTGGACCTGATCATCACCAACATGGGGACTCTATGCTCCAGACCAGAAGTGTATCCCTCACTGGTAAGATCAGACCATAAACTAATCTCACTGGATAGTCACATCCCAACCCCACCCTCTGCCCAGAAAACCACAGTGAAAATCTTCTCTAAAGCAAATTTCACACTCCTCAAAACCGAGGTGGAATCCTTCAAAGCCCCCAGGCCTGTGGAAAATACGGCCCAGACCGCAGAATCCTTTATAAATGCATTCTATGAACACCTTCAGGACTGCATGGATCATGCAATCCCAAATAAAACCAAAACCTAATCCTCCAAAGGCAGACATCCTGTCTGGTGGATCCCAGCCATAAACAAACTATACAATAGAAGGAGGAAGCTACTACATTATAGAGCAAAATCCCAAAAAGGGAAGGCATCTCTGATCAGTATTAGCAAAAAACTATGGGCACTCATAAAATCGTCTAAGGCCAGCTTCGAGAGAAAAATTGCACAGGACACTAAGGATAATCACAAGGCTTTCTTTAGTTATGTTAGGAACCTGGGTGGGAATTCCCAGATATGCTCAGAATTAGTCCAAAATGAAAAAAAAATACACCAAACCCACAGACATTGCCAACATCCTAGCTGACAGGTTCAGCACAAACTCCCCCCCCCCTCCCCACCAAAAGGGCAAATATCTATCCCAGCAGAGTTTGGTATATATTTCTCAGAGGTACAGGCCAACACAGAAGGACTGTGGCTGACCAAGTTCGCAGATGACTGCAAACTGGGCGCCATAATAGACTCTCCAGCCGACATAAGCATCCATCAAAAGGGCCTCATAGAAACAAACAACTGGTGCCAGAGCCATGGCTTCAAGCTAAACGCCAAAAAGTGTATAGTCATCCCCTTTGGCAAAAACAAAGTGCCCACAAATTACCACATAGGTGGTAATCCATTAAGTACAGAAGAAGTAATTAGGGACCTGGGGACCCAAGTTGATAGCAATCTCTCATTTGACAACTATGTGGCTAAAGTGGTTAAAAAAACATTTTATATAGCCCACCTAATCATGAAGGGATTCACATCTAGATCAGAGGAGGTCATCGTGCCTCTTTACTCATCCCTCATCAGGCCCATAATTGAGTACAATGCCCCTTTTGGGATGTACCTTACCAGATACCTGCAGCAACTGGAAAGATCCCAAAAGTACCTCACCAAGAGGATCAAAGGGCTCAAACAGATGCCATATGCTGCCCGGTTAAAGAAACTCCAGCTCTACTCAGTTGCATACCGCCTGCTCAGAGGCGATCTGTGCCTGACGTATAAAGCCATGTCCAACCCGGAATTAATGGATATGCTGCACCTCAGAAAATCCAAATCCCATCGAGCTCTGGCTCGAGAGACTTGAACCTCAGCACTGAAATAAATAGGACATGTTGGAGGGACAGATTCATAACCCAGAGGCTCCCTTCACTCTGGAATAAAATCCCAGTCCAGGTTAGGCAGAGTCCCTCATTGACGCTCTTCAAGAGGAATCTTGATGAGTGGATGGGAGATCATAGGTTTACCCCGGGTATCACTTCTGTGTCACTGTTAGACAGAGGCACAGTATACTAACCTCGAAAAAGGGCATAGCAAAATGAATTTAAAATGGGTGGCGAAAGCCAAACACACTCTCGCTAGGCTTATAAATGCCCTAGGGCAGATAGCCTAGTATGAACCTATGAACCTATGAAAATCAGTAGAACAGACAATGACAGGCAAATACACTTTTTTCAAAATAAGCACAAGGAAAGGCAAATAAATAATTAAAGATATAAACAGCAGTGTAGAAAGGGAGGAGGTTATAAAGCTCAATTTAAAGTAAGGGTGGGCAGCTTAAAATCACCATGTTTAAAAAGCAGATCAAGAAATGCGAGGGTGGTTGGGAAAAATAACCAGCAGAGAGTCACCAACAGTGCTTGTAGTTTTTGCAGACCTTGAGCCTTATCAGAAAAGACAAAGACACAGATATTCTCTGTGTATTTAAGTATCACTCAAGAAACAAATTAAACAATGAAAAAAAAACATGTGAAATGTGCAGTCTAGGTAGCTTAAGTGTCTATCAGCCACACAGAATAAATATGCCAGGCCAAGTATATTTCTTAAAATAGAAAACAAAATGGAGCAAGTAGAACAGAAGGCAGCTCTATCAGTTTAAGGAACTCACAAAAAATAGATTTACTCCCCTCACTCAGCAGGGAGTCACCAACAGTGCTTGTAGCTTTTGAAGGCCTTGAGTTTTATCAGAAAAGACAAAGACACAGATATTTTTGTGTATATTTAAGTATCACCCAAGAAACAAAAAAAAAATAGGAAAAAATATGTAAAATGTGCAGCCTAGGTAATTTAAGTGTCTATCTACCACACAGAACAAAAACACCAGGCAAAGCAGATTTCTTAAAATAGAAAAGAAAATGGAGCTGGTAAAATGGAAAGCAACTGTTATCAGTTTATGCAACTCACAGACCTATCAGATTTAGTAAATGACAGCTCACAAAGGTATATTTTTCATAAACTGCTGTCATCTTTTCTATTATATTATGCATGCAGCAGTTATGCACTGGAGAGTCCTAGTGGAAAATGCATAACTGTCTAGAATGTGGCACATAACTGCACTGTTTTCAAATAATAACTCCATAACTATGTTTATACTATCAAGCTGTCATTCTGCACCTGTGCAGAGTCCTTATGCCACATGTCCACCTGTATGCACATCAGTGTAGCTTTTTTATTCTGATGTGGTCTTAGCTCTGTCTGAACCCTTAGACTATTACACAACACAGTGCATACTATGGTGTGTCCTCCTCAATACTCAATAAACTTGGTAGTGAGTTCTCACATAGTGGTGACATAAATGATATTACTTTGGGATGCTATGGGCAGGAATAAACTAGAAAATGTTAGTGTTTGTCCACATATACTTTAGTGTTATTACAGTTCTCTAGTCCCTGTCTGATGCAGAAATGTTGCTGTGTAGTACAATACTAGCGAACAACTGCAGAACTATATAAGCGATCCATCCTAAAGGCGCTGCACAGTTAGCTTCTCCAGCTAAACCTCTGCAGAACCTTATGTAACTGAACATGCAGTAATGTGGAGATACTGTAATTGGCTTGTGAACTGTCTTATGAGGTTTGTTATATACAGATTTTAAATAGGTTACTTTTTTGCAGCATTCAAAATAATGCTGTAGTATGCTAAGTTTTTTAAACATAGCTATAGAGTTTACATTTTTTTCACCAGTAGTGTTGATTGCATGATACTAAGCACTTATGTGATGTTTACATCAGTTATACCTCTTATTTTCTCCCTTATGATGCAGATACAGTGGCTGCGCAGTTAAAGATTGTATAGCATGGTTGTATTCATTGATATCTTTCCTGCTCTGCTCTGTTTTTGTTGTGTTGTCTGGAATATGAATGTAATCCACATACAAACTCTCTTCCTCATTTAGCAGACAGGACTGATGCTTGTTTTGCTATTCTGGGCAATTTGATTTTTGCCCCAGGCAAAAACATGAATATTAGTTTTAATATCTGTGCAGTAGCAACAGACATACTGCATATATAAAAAAATGCCATTTTGGAGAGGACATCTAACAGAAGAGCATGTGGGCATTTAAAAAGCAAATATTTCTTCATTTTGATTTCATAACTAGGGAGAAAAAAACACTGAAGAGAATGCCACAAAGTATAGCATAAAGAATTATCATAACACAATGCTAATGAGCAGTTTTGTGTAAATAGATGTTTGAGTCTTGCAATTTACATTTAGATCCAAACTGTTACATCATTGTAGGTGTTGCCATATGAACAATAGCCAAGCTAGAATTTTCACCGTGTGATACCGTAAACCTTCATGAATAGACCTATGAGATATATGCAAATGACTCCTTACAGGCATAATGCTGGAATAGAGACCTATGAGATATATACAAATATCCCCTTACAGACATCTAGTGTTTAGTTATATCACTTCTGAATGTTCATGAATTTTTAAATCTTAATGAGCAGATTCAAGTCCATACAAGCCAAACACTTCAATCCATGTACAGACATACTCAATTCAGCCTTATTATAACCTCTTCAGCACAGCATAAACAGACTATCTAGCTTTACTCTAGAAACACAGGTTCTTTAAACCCAGATGCTGTCCATACCCATTAAAGTGAGTGCAAAATATCCCAATAACAAACAAAACCAAAATGTAAGAAGGTCACACAGACAAACCAATTAGTAAAAACTACAAGAAAAACCTAGTCAAGCTAGAGTTTTCAATGTGCGATGCCTTAAATGTCCTGGAATAGAGGACCATGGGATATATGCAAATTATCCTTAACATATATATCCACAGCTTGTGGCATTTTGCTTTTATTGGCCTGAATCTGTCTATAAAGACTTAAAAAAGGAAAAAGTTATGGACATTCCAAAGCCATATATCTGAACACTTGCTGTCCTTAAGGGGTCATTTGTATATATATCCCATGGGCTTCTATTCCAGGAGGTTTAGGGCATCACACAGTGAAAACTCTAGCTTGGCTAGTTTTTTCTTGTAGTTTTTACTAATTGGTTTGCCTCGGTGACCTTCTTACTGTTTGTTTTTTTGTGTGTGTGTGATATATATATATATATATATATATATATATATATATATATATATATATATATATATATATATATATATATATATATATATATATATATATATATATATATATATATATATACATTTATACATATACATACACATACATATTCATAGAGAGACTTTTTCCAGGTTCACATATAACACAATAAGTGCGTCTCTATAACATGCAATCATATATCAGCAATTATTAAAAGTAACATCTAGGTGTTCATGCTCCTGTGATATGTTTTGTTTCAGATTCCTTCTTTATTCCATAAAATACTTCATATGTATCTACAAGGAGATTGTGAAATTAACTCTGACTACTTGTTCCTACAGGCTGCTTCTATTGCCCCACCAGTGGGATTCACAGATGTGATGTCACCCCTCCAGACTGTAGCACACAGACAATTTAAAGGAACCACAGACATAAACTGCTTAGGAGTAAGTTTAGAGGAAGATGGGTTGATGGATGGAACTGCTCCTGCAATAACAAAAGAGGACTCCAATTCATCAAAAGGGTGCAACTGCCATCCTACAGAGCACAAGGACTTGGAAATGCAATCTGAGACCATAAGGTCCTCACATCATCACAACAGGGTCATGGCATATAGTCCTTGGAATCAAAGCCCTAAAAAGATGTCTCCACTTTTGCAGTATTTTCAGAACTCTTCAGACAGTGAGACTAGCTTCGAAAAAGAATTCTGTGGAAATGTGCGATATCAGCCATTTACATGTTTTCCATCACTGACAGCTGAAAAAGCTGTGATGTCATTAGAACATGACCAAAAGCCACTGACACAGACTTTAACTTTAAACAGAAAAGGACAAACAAACAGCCCAGCAGACCCATGTTTATCTCATAGGAAGCTTTTTCCAGCAAACACAGGTGATATTCAAGTATATCATACTAACACTCACAGCAGACAGCCAGAATCAATGGTAGAAGATAGTGACTCTGAAAATTCTAATGATGATGATGACAGATTTGAAAACTGGAAAGTGACAGCAGTCACTGCCTCTAAAGCTCGGGATGATGCCATGGATTATCAGTCAGCCCAGAAATTACTAGACAACTTTATTAATCAATTTCAGCAAATAGAAAAGGAGAGAGATGAACATGAAATTGATGCCAACAAAAGCTGCCACTTGGTACCATATTTAGATGAACATAAGATGTACTACAGGCACAATACCATGGCTAGCCAGCCATCTAGGCCTCAGTACCTGAGAGACTGTAAAACAACCACCAATCACTTGGAAGACAATGATGTAATGCACTATATGAAGACAAGCAATTATGATAACAGTTATTGTAGACAGCTAAATGATATGGGTATAATGGAATCCATTCATGTGCCAATGATAAAGAAAGAGTCATCTGACACAATGAATTCAAGCACTGCTGCAGATATAAGCTTGTCTTCAGATGAGGACTCCAATAGAGAAATCTTAGCAGATGAACAATTATAAGGGATGAAGATTATTTTACTCGTTTTACTACAATACTGTAACCAAGACAGTATGTCATGGATCTCAGTTTGTTAATTTCATTAGCTGAACCTCTAGAAATATGACTGCTGGCTTAATGATTTAGCATTTAGTTGATATTGATAAAAATATTTAGTTAAACTTTAAAATAATTACGATTTCAGACTTCTGAGGAATGCTAAATATTTGGCTTGTGTACCTGTATCCTGTATTTGCATCCATCACCAAAATCTAAAGGTTTCACCATCCTTTCTGTCTATAAATACTTTTTTGCATTTCTTCTTTTAATTTTCAACCTCTGGATATACAGCCTTGGGTTAGCACCCACAGTAAATAGTGTCTCTGTTGAAATTGTTACTCTTATAGAATAACTTACTGATTCCTCTTGTACCTGTGGCTCAGTTCACTGAAGAGTAAATACAGCTCTTCATGACACTATTAACTGTCATACAGTTTTACTGATGTACATGTAAACTGAACAGAAAACAACTCTGCAAAAAATTAATTCCCTTCTTACTATTATTTTGCTGAGGTGGTCATTTCACAGTCCATTTGATACTGATGCCAAGGGAGGGGAGGCAAGACCCTCCTTTATTCCTTGAGACCCTTATTATATCTCCTTTTATGTCCTTACTTTGATATTGCACTATTATCAAAGTAAGAAAATAAGGCTGGTGGAAAACTCTTCAGACCATATGCTGCTTATTAGAGTTATCAGTTATGAAATCACCACACAGCAACCTAGTGAACCATCACAATTTCAGGAGCTTGCTTGTTCTACTAGTTTCCCACTAAGCAAATGACCATGTGCATTGGTTTAGTCTTCCTAGGTTGCACGTCACACTAATACTCTTCACTGTGATTCCTCTCTGAGTTTCCAGACATGCTTGGTTTCTTGAAATACTTACCATGGCTACCATTCAGCATGTCTGGACTAATTTTCAGATTTATGCACAGTACTGTTTTTATATTATCCAGACCATGTATATGGTGTGGGATCCATGGCTTAAACACAGTGCTCCACGTGTAGTCTCAATTCCTTATATGTCTCATCATCCTTTTACATTTTCTGTAGGTCTCTAGGTAGCTTGAACTTGCAAAAGAGAATTCCTAAATTCCCAGACATCTTTGTAGTGATGTGTCACATTTTTTCTGGCATACTCTGCTACATTTCCATTCCTCCACAATCATTATTTTGTACATTTTGCCATTTAGATTTTTTTTCATATCTTAAACCACCTTTTTAAGTATACGTATGCCATAATGCATGATAAGAAACCTCCTGTATATGTATTCAATTCATGAGGATATACCAGTTATAGTGTATTACCAAGCAACTGCTATTATCAAACAGATAGAGAAAGAAAAACATGACTGATGGCATTGGAGCCCCCATTTCTAATCCACTTTTGCTGTGATTTAATTCTACTGGTATTCACTCTGTATTGCTTCTAGGCTAGCCACTATTCTATAAACTCCACTATTGTTTTACCTGTGCTGGGGTCTTCCACATGAGCAAACATTTATGTTGCAGTTAATTCAAATGCCTGCTGAAGTCCTATGAAGCATGTCTTCCATATGCTCAATGCTATTTCATATGGAAATGAAATTAATATGCCAAGCTGTTCTGTTCATAGTGCTATGACAATCAATATTTCAAATAGTCCTTTAGATCCTTTTTACTT
Organism: Protopterus annectens; assembly: GCF_019279795.1. Classification (NCBI taxonomy): domain Eukaryota; kingdom Metazoa; phylum Chordata; order Ceratodontiformes; family Protopteridae; genus Protopterus; species Protopterus annectens. The sequence goes on from NC_056738.1 coordinate 365,727,947, forward strand.
TTTAAATCCCCTTTTCCAAATGACTGTCAACAGCCCAGATTCTGTCCCACCACTACCACCATTGCCTTCTCAATGTATTCCTTCTCTTCTAATGAATTATTTTACTGAGGAGGTCCCAGTCCACTATATTGTGTGGCTGAGGGCTTGATCTACATTTTCTAATCTCTGGAGGCAAGCATGCAGTGATCTCAGTGATGGAATGAATTATACTTCTATAGGAGTCTACATCCCACCAAGGAGTCCTGCTACTCTATGCCCCCAAGTATATCCTGCTAATCCTCTAGGCTCTACCAAGGAACAGAGGTGACTAGGAACTCTACCAACCATCTCTGCCTCCATTAACTACTTCGTCAGAAAGCCCTTTTAGGTTATTTATTCAACCGGTAGGTTGATATCAGTCTAATAAGTATATTCTGTATCTGTCAAGGTTCTCAAATTCCTCTGTTTAATAAAGTGCCACATTCTGTTTTTTTGCATTATATTTTCCTGGATTTTTATAAGTCCTAAATTACCTAATGCAACCCAGCCAATGGTTTATTTAGGATGCTTTTGTTTCCCTATACATTCTCAGACAAGTCTTTCAGTATCATGATCTGTCGTAATTTTTTTTTTATTTTGCAGGCCATACCACAATGAGGCATTGATGTCTTTAATTTAAGTTACTGATTTAGATGATGGTTTTGTTAAATTCTGCCATGCAACAATCACAGCAAAGAAACTAAACTCCATTTTTGATTTAAATGTAGAGTATCTTTATATCTTGTGATATGCCTATCCTTGAGAGCTAAATGAACATCATATTAAAGTTGTGCATTCCTCTGCAAACATTCTTCATTATGATAAGCTTCAGAATATTGACTGCAGGCTTCTATTATAGGCGAACCACATGTCCCCAAGGCTCAGGACTGCTATCCAAATAAACAATGGCAGTGATGCAATTGCATAAATGTAGTGTGGTGGCAATGTAGTTCTCTTGAAATCACAAGAACACAGAGGTAACGGTATGCAAGTCTTGTGTAGTGAAGTGAGAGTTTGGCATTATATGTCATCTTGCAGTGTCCAACCCTCCTCCAAAGGATATTCTTTTGTGAAATGGAATGTCAAAATACAGCGGCTACGGGATTGAGAAAACAAAGACCGCCACCTTCTCTTTGGTGTCAATGAAGGTTGAAGCATGCATATGTATAACTCTACCTCCCTTGGATATTTCCCCTGAACCATCAGAATGTGTAATATGGATTCTGGAACTAATATATGACTTGTATATAAACTCACAAAGATGGTAGTCTTACAGAGCTTCAGTATGTGGTAACCAGACCAGACAGCTGGAATGTACAAGAGTAGTAAGTGGAATAAGACAGCTACAGAATAAGAAGGGAGATCCTTTTATGGAATGAAGAGATTAAACACTGAATTGCAAACTGAACTACATTTTTATTCATCACGATATTGTGCAGTATATGTGAGTGCACACAATGCCAGCTAATTACATATGGCATAATGCAAATGTGTGTCACATTACCAATATGTTGCTACAAAATAATTTTATCTTTGTTTATCAACTTCACCACTAAAGCCCCAAAATATAATAATCCCTTACTACCCAATTATTTCTAAAAATCATTTAATGAATGCATTTACCAAGACCAAAAAAACTTGCTTCACGGGACCTGGTAATATACCTGGTTGCTTAATTGTGTTAAACATACCTTTGTAGACGAAGGAGAACACAGGAGCAGTAGAGCAGACCAAGGTTGAGTATTACCATAAAAATGCAGCAATTAGATATATAAAAACGTGAAACTGTTTAATAAACAAAAACGGCAAATATAGACAGGTAAGCGCTTTCACCAACTAGGCTTCTTCAGACCATACACAGAATAAAAACAGCCAGCTTAAGAACTATCTTACCCAAGTACAATTAATTAAACAATCAGAGTTACCTGGAGCCATTTAAGACCATGTTTGTTTGTGTCTTTCGGCTTTTCCCGGTTAGGGGTCGCCACAGCGGAACTCCGGTCCACTAATGATTGGCAGTAGATTTTTTACGTGCCGAGTTTGCCAGCCCTGATGCACAACCTTCAACGAAGGTACGCCCATTCATGCATGTCTCCACACAGAAGACGCTCTAGCTGAGAATCGAATGGCACAACGTCTTGCTGTGAGGCGACAACACTACCGCAGCACCACCACCACAGTCTCAGCCATTTAACACAGAATAAAAACATCCAGCTTAAGAACTATCTTGCCCAAGTGCAACTAATTAAACAATCAAAATAATGTATCACATCATATATAAAAAATATATACATAAAAATAAATATATAATGATTACTTAATGCTCAGAGCTCTAGATTTAAGAATAAGTTTTAAAGGGACTTTGTCATTAAGGCCAAGTCTCTGATCTGTTCTAAGCCTAATAATCCATCTAGTTTCTCTCCCCTCAGTATAGTTCCTAACATCTCCACCATGAGGGCTGTGTTTAATCACCTCAATGATCAACCATTTAAAGGTATGTTTAGAACCTGCTTGTACAGTATGTTTAGACAGAGCATTATTACCCAACTTGACTCTAATATGATATAAGTGCTCCCTTATTCTGTCTTTAAACATTCTGTCGGTTTTACCAAATTAATATGACCAACAGGATACACAATAAGTTAGGTATACAACATGTTCTGTCTGATAAGTGGCTACTGCATTAAAAAACCTTCTCAACGAATAATGACAAGGGTTTGGTGCACCAACCTCAACCAGCTACTATTGGTCTCATCAGTGGGTGAGCACCATCCTTATGTATCTTTGGCAGGCCTTGGATGGAGGGTATAAGGGGATCATCAGCCTTAAAGAAACAGTACATATCCCTTGTAATCAGTTCACTCTTAAACAAGTCAGGTAATAAGACTACTCAGACTAATGGGTCTGTAGTTTCCAGGATCTGATGAAGATCCTCCCTTATGAAGGGGATGACCATCGCTATCCTCCATTCATGGAGCACAAAACCTGTTTTAAGACTACAGTTAAACAATGGTCCTGATAAATCATATTTTAGACTATTCAGGAGGCATCCTGGGATGTTACTGGGGCCTTTGTGGCCATGTACTTGGCTTTAGTGAGTGCAGCCAGTACACACTCCCTAGTTATAGTTGAAGGGGTTATGTTTGAGGGTATTATTGAGGGCATGGTTGGGACAAGGGGGCAGGGTAAAGTTGGAACTGAATTTGCCCACTAACAAGTTTGCTATAGCACCAGGCTCAGTGAATGTGGCACCATTAATCACCAGTTCAGCACATTGCTGTATGCTGCCCTTGAGGTTTCTGACATAGCTGTAGAAGGCCTTATTTATTTATTTTATTTTATTTATTTTACATTTGTTAACCGGGCGTGTCTGACTGAGCCGAAAAGGCCCTTTTTCAGCAGAGGCCCGGGGAGAAAAACTCCACAAAGAAAAATTACAGATACATTTAGTTATTTAGACATGATCAGTATACACACAAATGACTTTCACCTGGGGGATATCTTAACCTCAAAGCTGGCTTTGCTTGACCTAATTAACCCTCTTAGCTACCTATTTACTTTGATGAGAGAGCTTTTAACTTTATGGGAAGTACCCTTCCTAATTTTTGCCATCATTTTTTTCCTTTTGTTGTATATCTTTTTTGATTTGGGATGCCACCAGGGCAGTTTCTTTCTGGGCTTACTTTTGGTAGGTACAGCAACCTCTATGCAGCCATTGACATGGTTGTATGGAGTTTCTGAGAGCAATTCAATATTGGCTGGTGTGTTCTTGGGGTTTAGAGGGGCACTGAATTTTGACAAACCATCACTTAATAACAGGCAATTTGCCTTGCAATAGATCCTATTACTGGTTTTAATGGGATTACAGAGTCGATTTTGATTTTAAAGGGGACATCTTTATGGTTGAACCTTACCAGGAAGGATGAGACATTGGGGGGTGCAGTGTTCTCCCATATTTGTGAGCATGAGGTTCAGTATATTGGAGTCTCTAGTGGACGTATTCACTATTTGGTCAATGGTGTTTGTATTTATGAAGCCCAGAAAACTCTGTACTTGTAGATTTGAAGCTGTGTAGGATTCCCAATCCACAGAGCTGTGGTTAAAGTCTCCCATGAATAGGGTGTTAGGTTGGATGGTAAGTGTAGGTCCAAGTATGAATTGTGAGCTCCTTGGGACATGGAGTGTGACTTATAGCTGGCTTGGATATGGTACGAGATTTCGTCTATGGTAATCTGCGCATGCAGGAACTCAAACACATCATCCTGTTTGACCACACTTGAAGTATGCTTGCTATTGATGTATACCTCTAGGGGGTATGCTTGTTATTGATATATATTGTGACACCTCCACCTTTAGCCCTTGTCTGTATAGCTACTGGTTTAAAAGTGTGGTAGGCACTGAAACCTTGCACTGTTTGGGTATTCTTTGCTGCTTTAAACCATGTCTTGGTAACAACACAGATATCTATATTCACGAGTGTTTTTTATTTAGGCTCTTGGCATTGAGTAGTAACACCTTGAGGTTCTGCTGAGTTGATGCTGCTATGTTAGTAGGTTTGTTAATTTGACATTGACTAAAAAAGGCACTATGGGTGCAGACCATCCTTAGCAAGGCAACATGGTCTGTTGACCGTGTCCTCCCAAGCTGACAAATACTGGATCCCCTTAAAATGACATCAGAAAGATAGTCATTTGTTGAAATCAATCATTTTTTGCTCATATTGTGGCATCATCCTCTGTGATAGTAATATGCTGCTCAGTGTCAGGCTCATGTCAGCCTGAGACACACAGTCTGAAAGCTCCATAATGTCTCTCTTCATATAGTCCAGGGAGATACATCTCTGGTCATTTATACCTACAGAGACTATAATGGTTTCATACTGGTGCCTGTAGGGTAATGACTTGAGTACATGCGTGATTTGGCAGATCCTGGCTCCAGATAAGCAGCTATAAGTTATCTTCTCCTTGTTCAGCCATGTTAGAGGGGCATCAGTATATCTTACTATGGAGTCCCCTATATCAGTATATTTTACTATGGAGTCCCTTATATCAGTATATCTTACTATGGAGTCCCCTATATCAGTATATCTTACTATGGAGTCCCCTATATCAGTATATCTTACTATGGAGTCCCTTATGATGAAAGTCCTGGGAAGTGTGTTTGCTTGTCTTAAGGGCTTAATGTTTTGGGCTCCACTTAAAGTGACTGCATATGCATGGTGTTAGGTGTTTTTTTTTTCTGAGTGCCTTTGGACTTGCTGAGACATGGCTTTGAAAGTGGGTGGTATAGGTGATCTTTGTTGTTTAGGAAGATTGTTTTTTAGTGCCTTAGCATATGTTAGTCTATGTGTGTGTTGTGTGCTACATGAGGTGGGTGTTGTGTGTGGTTTTTACAACTTGATGTCGACCTGTATGTAAGAATTGAGCCTCCACTGTCGTTGTGTAATTACTCCTCTTGCATAGTGTGTCTGATGCTTTAAGGATAAAGCAGTTGTCAGTAAACATGAGACAATTGCTACATTGTCTCAAGATGCCGATATCCACCAAGATGGCCCTAGAGAAGTTAGGAGATTGCATATCCATAAATCCCAGTCCTTTGATTTGTGAGCTGGTGTATTAGAGTTAGAAAGCTATTAGTGGTGCTTTGTTTGACACTAATAAAGGTGCTTTATTGGGACAGATTAAGCTAAAGAACACTAAATTCTATTAACTTTAACATACTCACAATATTGAATTCTACTAAATCTCTAGGTATTGCCACTTGAGGCCAAACTAGCTGCTCTAAGCTTGTTGGTGCACAAGGTATTTACACCATATTGCTGCTTTACAGGTTACCATTTTATGGATAGGTCAACAGAGAAAATTTGTTTTAAGGTAACTGCTGCTGTACAGGGCACTGCTAACCCACTGAAATGTGCAAGAATTACAGCAGCACAGAAAAAAAACACAGAAAACTAAATAATGAGCCCTCTGACCAATAAAATGACTACACTATGAGTCCATTTGTGTATTTCCCAACTCAGATAGACCAGGCAAACACCTTCTGCCACAAGATATATAAACCTAGTCCTCTTGATATAAAAAACACAGTAGAAGAGACTCACAAGTGTAATGCTAATGTAAACCACTTAAACAACTAGCTGGAAGCCCCTCGTTAAAAGTACTTTCAAGACAGTAACGGTGAGAGGAAGAGCATTTTTTTACATAAAATACAGTGAAATGCACACATGCAAGCAGGAAACAAAAGCAACCACTGAAAATAATTTAAGTGCAATTTAGCAATCAGCGGTACTTAACTTTCCCTGGATGGAAGTGGATACAAGTAAAACACTTCTTGAATTTAGGCTAGGACTACAAGCTTTGCTGACCCCCAGTAAAATGAGGAACAGACAATATGAAGTAAAGGAGGTTTACTTAAGAACAATACTGGTTTGCTGGGTGGGCACTCAGTATCATGGATCAATGGAAACAATGGATGGGAAGAGTACATAAATAGCTTATATAACAGTCAATAGTAACGAAAGAGGGGAGGGAGGCATACCTCTCAACTGTACAGATTTTCACACAATACCCAGATTTTTTGCCTCATATTTCTGGTTTGTTCCTCATAAACTTGTGTTTTTTGACAAATCACTGGGATGATAGGAGTTTCAGACTTCATATCCTTCAGAAAATGCATACTAACCCAAATACTGTTTTTCTAGCGGTTTTCTAAGTTTGTAAGAGCAATAGTTAAAATGTGTCCCTATTTTTTGGGCCTTTGTCCCACCATTCTGTCAAACTTTGTCCAGATTTCTTGCCCTGAGAGGTTGAGAGGTATGGAGGGAACAGGGCCAGTGCTAGCATTTGGGAGGTCCCCTGCAAGTTTCAAGTTAGGGGGCACTACCCAGAAGGATGCAAGGTATAACCATGTTACTGCCATGCCCCTTCCTTGTCAAGCTCTTCCCCGTACCCTTTTAATGATCACTGTATAAATTGTTAGTACACAATAGAGCATTACAAAGACTTGTAGTGCCAATGGCATTGCATCAAGTTACACATACACTGACTGGCATTTGTTGCATTACAAGCCACAATACCACAGCAAAGTAGCCACTCAGGAGGTATATGCACACACTGGCTGGCATTTTATATCAATGTAACATTATGACAAGCCTCTGTACCACAGCAAGGTAGCCCATCCTACAGAGATAAAAAATAGTGACTGGCATTTAGTAGTAATGTTGTTACACTATGACAAGCCTCTGTACTGCATCAAGGTATCCAGTCCCACAGAGGTACACAAATACACCCACACATACTCCTACACACAGGACAGAAATTCCCACACACAGGATAGTGAAACCCGCACAAGATAAAGACAGCCCTACAGTAAGACTGAACATAGACAGCTATAGACAGGACAGAGACATCCACACCAAAGTACTACAGAAAAACTGCACAGAGGCACCCACAAAAGATGAATACATTATTACAGCAAGACTAAACAGAGACACCCATAAAAGACAAAGACAAGACTACAGCAAGACTGAACAAAGAGAATCCCGCACACAGGACAGAGACACCCACACAGGATGAAGATAGCACTACAGCAAGACTGAATACACAAGATGCATTAATCAGACTGACTCCACTACACAAGACAACTGCAGACATGCAGAAGAATCAGACTGCAGAGACACACAAAACAGCTATATGGAAGACATTATAGACACTCAAGACATACAAGTGAGAGCCTTGAGGAATTACAGAGACTGCTTTGATGAAAAGTTTTTTTTTCTGCAGGATAGAGAGAACCTGGACTTTCTGCAATACTGTCAACCCCCATATCTCTCAACCTCCTACCACAAGAAAACTGGACAAAGCCAAAATAATGGTAGGATAAAGGTGTAAAATCAAGGATGTATTTTAAATACTGCTTTTACAAATAGAGAGGTATGGACATTTAGCAATATTCCCCACAGGCTCACCCCCATCTCTCAATCACATAGCACAAAAAATGTGGACAGTGTTAAAAGTAAAGGCAATGGTGGGACAAAGACATAAGTTCAGGCACGTTTCAAACTTAACCTGGACAATTGGCAATATTGCACCACAACCACATCCTCCAGGGTTGCCAGACATCCCTATTTGAGTGGGACTGTCCCGAGATCAGCAGCCCAATCCCGAGTCCTGCACTGCCTGTTAAAATCCCAGCGAAACTGCCTCTATTTTGTGATTTTTGATTGGCTCGTATACCGGCATATGGGTCAATCATAAATCACAAAGCGAAACCACTTCTGTCCAATGCAAAACAGCGGACTGTTCCACATTGAACAGAAGAGGCTCTGCTGTGCAATTTTTGATTGCCTCATATACTGGCATACTGGCCAATCATAAATCACAAAGCGGAGTCACTTCTGTTCAATGCGAAGCAGCGGGCTTTGCACATTTTGTTTTTCTCCCCTCTTGGAAATTCCGGCCATTCTGCAACATTCTCACTGCACCATGCCCCCCCCCCCCAAACCTCTTATTACCACTGAAAATGTCAAACAAAATCTGGCCATTCCACAACATTCTCACAGCCCTTCACCCCAAAACTTCTTATCAGCACAACTCTGGACAAAGTCAAAAATAATGGAGGAACAAATTGCATTTCATATTTGTTGGAGAACTAAAGACATTTCACATTTGTTTTGCTTGCCCCTCCCCCCTTCCTTCCATTGCACAACACAAGAATTCTGGACAAAGCCAAAAATAAAGTAGAACAATGGCAGAGAATATTTAAATAGTGATAGAGTTACAAAGATCCCCTTTCTCAATTTCATAACACAAGAAATCAGGACAAAGCCCAAAATAATGGAGGAGACAAAGGAACACTAATAGGAGCAGACTTTAAATATTGCTGTTATAAACTTCGAAAGTTGATAAACTTCATTTGTCTTAGCCTGCATTTTCTGAAGAATATACAGTGTGAAACTCAAATATATGTTATTTTTCAGTGACTTCAATCCACACTGATTTCTTGAAGCTAGAAATTTTGTGAGGAGCATACTAAAACTATTTGACAAAAATCTGGAAAGTTGAAAGGTATGCCTGCCCCCCCCCCAAAAAAAAAAAAAAGAAACTTACCTTTTGGACCACTTGTAACTTGCTTTTGTTCTTCACTTGCTGCTCACCGTGATGTCAAACAGACTGACCCATTCCCCAGACCCAAGAGCTTTCAGTTTTCCTGAAAAGGTCAGTTTTAGACCCTTTTAGATAAATGATTTGCCCTTAAAAGGACAGCTGAAAAAGCTTATAAATGAAAAAAGTATTCCCGTAACAGACTCAATGAAGGCTGTCCCAAAAACGTCACCAAAGTGCCAGTTCAACAAATCAGACTCTTCAGTCCAAAGATATATTTCCACAAGATTTAATGAACGAAAAACATAGAGCATAGGTTAAGCGCTTTCATTTCCAAAAAACGGAAACTTCTTCAGAACAACGCAACATCCTGAGGAAGTCATTCTTTTTCAGTTCTGTACCATCACATGTATATGAAGTTCTGCCTCCTACCTACTCAGTACTTCCACTCTTCAAAGGAGACAGTAGCAATGTCTCAAATGTTTCTGCTACCTCCAGGGTCTTGCTCCTTTGCTTCATTTACTGGTACAAACACAAAACGTTACTGCTTTTTACAATATGCATACTACAGAAAAAGAATGAAAAGAATATACAGGAAGAACAGCTTCCTAAACAGTAATTTTGTTAATCTCTACACGGCAACAAACAGCAGCCATCAGCTGAAAAAGCTTATTGAAAGGCTTCCCTTCGCTCGTCCATTTATCTGGTCCAATCCATGAATTCTACTCAGTCTTGAAAAATAGATCTCCTCTCGTCAGCAAAGCTAGCAAAATGCTAGTAAAAATACTTGCTGCACACAGAAGTGGAAGTGCTGCAAGCTCATTTGGACCAGTCAGGGTCCTTTCTAACAAAAATGCTTTCCAGGCTGAAACCACTCTGGTCCTCAGCGGACCTGATGGATTGCATCTTTTGCTGACATCATCTCCTGAGTCAGGAGGAAGTACGAAAAAAAACATGATATGAACCATGGTGCTGGCCTATGTGAAACCTGCCTGCTGAATCTGATGGCTGCATCCCTGGGGGCTCTGACCTGCAGTATATTAATGGGAGCACCCCACAGTCGCGGGTTTCATGGGTGCCTAATGCTCTGTTTGTCTGCCACACAATTTTACTCTGACCTAATGTAGGATGCTAGTAGAGATTGTGTTGTGAAGCTATATACCAAGCTAATGCGGCTAGTGTGCAAAGAGGGTACAACCTGGTTCCCCCTTGCTTTTTGATATACAGCATGATAGTGATATTGTTTGTAAAAACTTGTAGACATCCTAGGGACCAAAGATGATTCAGAGAGTTGAGTGTCTTGATCAGGGCAAGCATCCCTTTTACATCTATGTGCTTGCATTTGTCCTTAGTGTGTCTCATACACCTTGCACATTTATCCCTCTGTAACGGCTCCCCAAACAATATCTAAGGCATCTATGGTGGCTGACTACTTTGGAACAAGGAAAGAGAAAGGAATACCTGGATTTAAGTATATTTGTTGTCTCCACAAAGTGATTTCTCTTCTGACAAACCTCAGTACTGGGATTTGAAAAGGCAAAGGATGTTGGTGCTGAGACCAAAGAGAATTCATTTACTATTGTATCTTTCTCATGTGGAGTCTTGTTGGGTTATCATAAGTATCATAGATGCCATGAGACCCAAATCCTGAGGTATTCCTTCACAGTGACCAAAGTTTGAGTGGAAAACCTTAGAAACAGATCTAGATAAAGATCTATTGTTTCCTGTGGAAGAAAAGGTCTTTGAAATGAGGTGTCTAACTGTCACCTCGTGAATACAATCCTGTGTGAAGAAGTCAAAAAAGACTTTTGAATGTTGTCTTAGAATCTCAGCTTGTGTAAGAGATCTCTCACCCAAGTGTTTCCAGACACTTTGAAAAAAGACTCTAAAAAGATAAGCAAGTCATTTAAATATGAAAAAATATGAACACCCTGTAGCCCCCAATTAGCTATAACTGGAACTAGACACTTTGTGAACACTTTTGGTGCATTGGATAGACTAAAGGGTAATGTAGAGAACTGCTAATGTGATCTAGACATACAAACCCTTAAGAAGAGCTTAAAATCAGGATAACTATGGATGTGATGATAAGCATCTTTTAAATCTAGTGCTACCAGGAAACTTGAATAAGTAAGAAAAGGTAATAGGTTGTGAAGTGACATAATTTTGAATTTGAACACTGTCACAAACAGGTTTAGAAAAGATAAATCCATAACTAGTTTCTAAGCATTTTCTTTCTTTGCCACTAAAAACATCCTTGAATAAAAAATCTTCCCCCAGCTGGGAAGGAGGAACTAGTTCAATTACCTCCTGGGGTAGCATGTGATAAAGGGCAAGTAGAAATGAACAAGTCCAGCCTGGTGGTCTGGTAGAAGAAGGATTATCCCCTGGAAAGGAGGAATTTAATCCCACTGCCATACGTAGTCTTGATGAATGATCTTCAGAACCCATTTGTCTAAAACCATTCATTGCCAAACAGAAACAGAGATTCAGATTTTCTGGAAGGGATATGCGGTTACCAGGGTGTGTGGGGTGTCCCTTAAATAGTCTTTCTGACTTGATGGAACTGTCTTTGTTTTGGGAGGTTGCAGAATTCTTTTTGTAACCCCCTTGCCATTTTGTCTTAAATGCCTGTTTAACTGTATTTTATTGAGACTATTTTTGCCAAAATTGGATGAGGGGTTAGAAAATCCCTGAGAAAATCTGGAAAGGAGGGCTGAAAAATCTTAGAGATTCCCTGTATCAACTTCCCCTTTCATCACACTTTTAGATTACCTCTGCAGCAAGGGACCAAAAATGAAATCTCTATCCAAAGTTGAATTTAAAATTTCCTTTTAACACAATCTGGGAGGATCTGCGAATGCAGCCAGGCACATCTCTTCAAAACAGTGCCAGTGGCTATAACCCTGGAAGAAGTATCATCTGAGTAATACACACTGTAAACAATGAGTAGTGACTTGTACAACAGAAGTATCTAAATTTAAAGTAGATTTTCCTAACAAGAAGAAACTGCAGCATAAACATTACTCATAGTTTCACAATTAGTCAAAACAAACTTTAACATATGAGCCTGACAATTCAAAATCCTGAAAACCAAAGTTGCAGAAGCATAGATTTTTTTCTCAATACTTATTAATAGTCTTCGTTTCCTTATCAAAAAGAGTAGGCTTGGAATTAACAAAAATGTTTAGCAGTAGTAGGATTAACTAAAGCTTTAGCTGCTTAGTCAGGTTTGGGTTTTAACAGATAGAGGAACCTTATATATCCTATCTGTCTTTTCAGGGACAGCTGGCTGACTATCAGGAAGATTGCAGGCAGTAATACACACATGTTCCAAAGATGACAGAACTGGAGGAATGAGTGAAGGTTCTGGAAATTCCATAAGTAAAAGATCATAGTATTTTTGAAGAACTGAGAAACCTCAGTGTTCTTCCACTAAAAACACTGGCACATTCTGGAAATTGTCTCAGAGAAAGAGAAACCCTCACAGGAAGATTCAGAAACTGAGCTCTCCTCTGAGTCTGAATCAGAACTCTAAGGAGGAAATCCTTTATCTGTCTCTTCATCTTCCTGTCCAGATTCAGAATTTTAATCTCTTCAGGAAAAGAGCTATCCCTCTTTGTTTTACCAGAAACTACTTTATAAGAATGATCAATAGCCTGAATTAAAGTCAGAGCCAGACTTGATAAACTACTCTTGTCTTAAGGGGATTTGAGGAGGATTAGATATGTATTCAGTTTTCTGTTTTTTTTTGACAGGAAAAATGAAGACAACGATGCTAACAAAGGCAGCAGTAACCTCCCCAGGGATGGATACAATGTTCTGACAAAACAGGGAAACCTTCCCTGTTCCCTCTTCCAGGACTAAAACCAGTGGCTCTCCCTTTCCCACTAAGGGAAGCAGCAATAGCCACCGAGGACGTGGCTAAACCCAAGTCCACAGTGGCTGTAGGTGCTACACCAGAGAGACCTGGCATAAAGATAAGTGACCTGAGATATAACTAATGGCACAGCAGAGTCACCCACCTACGGCTGAGGCACTAAATGTAAAATAAACACAATTTCTCCACAGAAAAATGATTTTCCATTACTTTAAACAAGTTTTAAACTGACAAGGAAAAAAGAGCGCTCTGATTTAAAAGTACAATGCAGTCTTCCTGAATACTAAAATGTTATAAAATAATCATTTTTTTTTAATAGAAGTTTTTTCCCCTAAAGGGAACTTATCTGCCCAGCAAGGGAACAGCACAAGCCAATCGTTGGTACTTAAAAGCCTCAGAGGAGTGTATTGTCCAGTGACAGGAAATCTCTGAAGGCCTTGGCACCCAAACCTGTCTTTTTAGTCAGCTCATCTTGAGCTGATTGATGTCTTGGGTGTGTAAATTGTGCCCTGAATCTTCGGGTGCTGGCTAGCTGTTATATCTTATGCAAGATGTAACCTATAACTAAGGCTACTGCACCAACAATCAATATGGTGATGTTGAATTCTGCACACACACACACACACACACACACACACACACACACACACACACACACACACACACACACACACACACACACACACACACACACACACACACACACACACACACACACACACACACACACACACACACACACACACACACACAAACACAGTCCAGTCTACTGAGTTAATCTTAAAACTCTACAGTCTCCCTATACTCAGTCAACCATGCATCATTAGTCTTGCTCATGCTACCATCCATGAGAGAGTCTCAAAGCACTGGATGTTTACTGCTCTATCATGGTATGGCTGATGTCTGTTCTTTATGTGTAGTACTTCCCTTTATCCATGTCTTCACTGGCTAGGAGGTCTCTGTTTTTGAAATATGGCATATCTGTGTGCTGAGCTGCTCATTTGCTGTTAGTCTATGAACAGCTGGGATCTTTGGGTACACTCAGGAACTGTCATGTGTAGATAATGCAGTTCATTAACACTGCATGCTTCAGCACTGTTCATAGGATCATAGGATTGTATGAGGTTACTAGGCTAATGGCCCCCAGGGCCCTTACAAGCCTAGCCAAGTTCCACCCATGTTCCCAAGGGTGTTTGGTTGAACTTGGCTAGGCTTGTAATGGATCTTGGACCAATGGATATGCACTCTGTTGCATGGACTGTTAGCTACCTTCACCCTCGTCCCACTAGGTATTCGGAGATGTGATTGATTTCTGGGCAGTGGCTACAGTAGCCATATCAGTTGGGTCTCTTTGCAGCACTACCAAGAGTCTTCTGGAAACTAGCTCTGCAACTATGACTGTTACAGAAACCATGCTAAATGCTATGCTGTTGATTATTAAAAGGAAAGGTTAATAATATTTTGAAAAGAGCTTCAATGTTGTTTCCAAGCACTAAGTAAATCTTGCTGGTTGTCTACAAATATGAGTGATGGCTATATTTTCTGAAACATTTCTGTAATTATTATTCATGCTAAACAATTTCTCTGTATTTTACTCATGATGGACCATGTATCTGCAATAGTTCACCTTTATAGCTATCATAACCCCTTTACAAATGTAAGAATTATATGCTGTATGGTAAACAACTGTCTAAACTGTGTCTGAAAAAAGGTATGTGTCATAATATACTTAGCTAATAAAACAGATGTAAACAAATATTGGTCTTATAGAAATTTTTGGTTTGATTTCCCATAATATTTTCATGTAAATCGAGATGGGAAAACAAAAGCTTGTCTTCAAATAATGCTGGTCCCTGAATCACCTTTCTTACACTCTGGTGTTACAGGATCTACTTTCCAAGTTCTCAAAATCACACCTGAATTAAAGCCACATTAAATAGCTACGTGACTTTGTGGAGATAACCACCACTAATATGTACTCAGGAAGGATCTCATTTATCACCCCTGCCAGATTTATATCAGTTTCCTGGATCTTAATCAAAGTGAATACAACAGCTGTAAACATAAAGAACACACATCCTAGTTTAATACATGTGAGATGGAGAATCACATTTAGCCATGGAAATATTGTCTTTTTTAATTATTTGCATCAAGATATATCTGTTTACAAGATATCCACTAATTAGGTTCGGAAAAATTTTCAGTAAAATTATTTAATCAAATCTGTCTACCAAAGGCTCTCTAAAAGAATGTAATGTTACTTGCTGTGCTGAAACTCATTCATCTAATAAAAAAGTAACAATATTGTCACTTAACTTTAGATACTACTAGCTATGGATATAAGGTTAGACAATCCACAGCTACAGCCATTTTCCATATTGTTAGTTTTCACATCTTTTGATAACTATTTTTTATGTCAGGAATACTTGAAACAGAGGCAGTGCAGTTTTACCTCTGGCAAGACATTGTGTGGTTAAAGAAAGTAGCATTCCTTTCTTCAAAGATAGTGAAATGGTACTGAAAACTATAATGAAAATCAAAGACAGCTTCTCAAAACTACTAAAGAGGTTTAACAGTTTAACTTAATGCATATAAATACATTTAGAGAAGGACTGTGTGCATATGGAGCCCTACCTTCCTTTTTAGAGCAGTTCCTCCAAATAGTCCCTGGTCTACACTGGGGATTCTACCTCCGGGGATTTTCCCACAAGCACAAGCTCTCCTTTCCACCCTGAGGGCAGTTAAGTAGGCATAAGCCTCATCATTCCTCACCTCACCCTCTCAGATTCAATAAGCACCCAAACTATTAATTGAACTCAGAGTGCTTGGGTCATAGACAGGGCTTTATCCCCTCTATGCCAGCAAAGCTGGCTATCTGTTGTATTTGTTTTTATTTAGGCGTTGGATCTCTACAGTATTAGCTTAACAGCCCAGGTTATTTCACATGTTATTTAGTTGTCCTTCAGCTTTATAAACTGGCACATCATAAATACTATGGAAAAAAACAGTAAAGCCATGTGCAGGCTTGTTTTCCCCTGAAGGAACAGCTAATTTTTATGCCTCTAAAGACAGTCATTACCTCTGACTTATTCTAAAGGCTGGATGCATATGAACTGATTCTCTGTGATATTTTTAGGTTTTAGCATGTCTTAGCATGCTTTTTCTTATTACTCTATTCAGCTTTGGTTTATTTCTGTGTTTTTAGACATCTGCACTTGTTTTCCTGATGGATATTTAAAAACAGATATATATATTTTTTATATAATCATTTTTTTTACTATTATGAGGAGTTACATATGCTGGGATTCCTTGACACAGCGCTCAGTGAAGCAATGCTTGGCGGTTATAAGAAGGGTGCAGAGATTCAAATACAATGTATGATGAATTGTCAGCATAGCTGTGGAGTATCCCATGAAGCAAACTCCAGAATACTAGCATTATGTACATGCACAGTACTTGTCTATGACTTTTGACACCGTTTTTGTTTACTAGTGCATTTTCTTTATATCTCTACAGCATAAAAAGTTGTTTATTTCACTACCCTCTACAAACCACATTCCACACTTAAGCACACACACTAGTCTATTATTATTATTATTATTATAATAATAATAATAATAATAATAATAATAATAATAATAATAATGATAAATCTTATTACTTTAATACCATGTACCACTTTTAGCCTTAGTGACTAATCAAAACAAAGGTGAATATGTAACATGTCTGGATGAGGTGGTAATAAAAACAGTCATGAAATGTCACTCCTGAGCTGCATTAAAAAGACATGTTGAAAACCTTCCTCTTTAAAGAAGAGACTGAAAGATGTGTTGCCATCATACCTCATAATTTCTTTGCTCAAGAATTCTGAACAAAACCAGCAATTGAAATATTACTCTAAATTCATTTAAAAAGATAACTACAACAACGTGCCTTACATCAACAAGCATTTTCTGAACAATATGTATGATACTGTACTGACTGGTATTGTTGATGTAGGATAAATCTCAGTGATTTACCAGAAAATCATAAACTTTATTGGGGATGGGGCAAAAATATAAGTCAAGATCAGGGGCAACTGAGAGCATGCTATGACAAGTGGTATCAGTAACTATACAGCACAATTTATTAAGATCTGTACTACAGTGAACTGTTTAACAAAAACAAGATGCTGAAAAGGAGAATTGGCTAGATGAAGGCCTGGACAGCTCTCACCAGAACTGCTAGCATCATTGGAAGTACTCCTGGAATGACAGGCTCAGTGGCTAACCTTCAGCTGCCTATATAACTGCAGTCCCCATTCTCTTACACTGACTTGCATTGCAGCTTCATGACTGCTTCCCTTTTAGAGATGCAGGACTAGACAGGTTTGCTGCAGTATTTATCTTTAGCATAGCAGCTCCCAGTCCAATCAAAGAGTCAGGCAGATCAGATTATATTTCCCTTTCAGTTAAAGTTATAGCAGAATGTGACTAGTCAGATGTCTCACACATGGAACTTTGATAATGAATTGCTATCTGCTGGAACTCACTCAGAGAGAGACAGTGCTGTGAAAAGGAGATCTACACAGATTTCAAACCTGTTGTGGTCATTTTCCAGTAGAAGTGCAATCATTGTGTGCTGGTATTGACTGGCATTCCACCCAGCACTCTTCTTCTGTTAGTTCCAGATGGTACTACACCTGGCACTACTCCCAGCACTCTTTCTCTGCTAATGCAAGCCAGCATTATACCCATTACTATTTCTCATTATCAGCGCCAGCCAGCACTTTTCTCAGTCAAAACCAACCAGCACTAGTTCTCTGTTGGTGCTGGGCAGCAGCCCACTCAGCAAACCTTCTCTGCTGATGCCAGCCAGCAATCCAGCTGACAGCCGATATGACATGCATTCTGGACAGGTGCCAGTCAACATGCCATCCAACAGTTATTCTGTGCCAGTGTCAGTTAGTCATTACACCATCCAGTAGTCTAGCCATCACTCATTCTGTGCCTCTGCTGGCTGACATTCTACCTAGTGCTCGTGTGTTTCACCCCAAACAATACCCAGTACTACACATGGCCATTCTGTGGCTCATTCAGCATTGTATCCAAAGATCCATTTCTGTGACACCTAGCCTGATAAAGCCATTCTGCTGGTTCATCTTGCACACAGCTCAGCACTTGCAACAGGCAGGGAGTGTATGCCATGTGCCAACTGGCACTCAAAAACACACTTCTTGGTCTGACAGTTATGTCTTACTAAGACATTCTGCTTGACCACATGGCTTCCTCTCCATAGTCTGTTGGCCTAAACAAGACTCCACCATTTCACCTGACACCTCAATTGGCACTCTGACATTCAAGCCAGCACTAATTAACAGACTCTGCATTAGGTACTAAATGGCTCTTCACACACCGCAGCTAAGCTGGGTTTGTAAATCAGATAACTCCACTCATAACAGCACAAGTAAAACACATCATACCACACAGCCCAGTGGGATTTATTACTATTATACAACTTATTTATTAAAATAAATATAAACCCAATCAAAAAAGTCACAATTGCATCTGTTTAGCTTGGGTATTTTTCAGTTTAAGTGTCTTACTGTTTTTTTCTTTTTACATAAGAGGTTGGGGTGCTACAATTGTGGGTGTTTTTTTATCTTAACTTAGGGATTTTTTAGTTTTTACTCATGCTGCTAAACTTGCTGCATGATGTTGAATGCTGATTACTTTCAATAGAGGAGCACATCTCACTAATGTTTTAATTCCTGGATTTGTTCAGCCCCTCGGTACTTCTTGAAGGTAGTACAATATTTCACACCCATCAGTGATGCCAAACAGCCAATCTCATATGAGGAGTGCGCTAATTGTATTGTGCCCACTGTATAATGCACATTACTTACGAACAGCAGAAGCATATATTATGGCACGCTCTGGGAATATTTTACTATGCAAGCATCATGGTACAATGGTTAAGTGAGGAAAAGTACAGATAGCGATCCCTCTAAGGCAGCGTTGTATAAGGAGATTACAAGGTAATAGATGGTGTGAAGTGTTGTATTATAGAAATATAATAATTCCAAGTTCTTGGGTCTAGCATAAGGATGGCTGTGTCATCTGAGTTGATTCTGGTTTGGGTCATGGACAAACTTTTGTTAGTAGATGGCAAATGATCTAACTATGAGTGGATTATGGAAAAATGTATAAAAGAGAAACACTGTGATGAGAAAGATGCTGGAGGAACAGTGTGGGTGAAGCTTAACAAATCTGCTCTCAGACATATTGCCAGGAGATAATATGCTGAAATATTACAGAAACAGAGTAGCAGGAGGTAAGGCAAAGAAGAGCCTGTACAATTAAAAGGACTGCATCTCTACCCCAAATGTTTTATTGCATCTTTAACAATGAGTTTTACCTGGCTGTGCCTTGCAAGGTGGGAAGACTTTAACATCTCAACCTGTTTTCTGGAAGACTACAACAGACAGGGAGTTTAGCAGGAACAGCAGAGTCACACTGAAACACCAAAAGGACTATACACACATACAGCCATTTCCCAGAGATGGAGTGTTGCACTGCTTCACAAAATGAGCATCAGGGTGAAAGTACAAATTAGCTAAAAACAGTAAGAATGGCTCATTTGTAATTTGAATTTTTGTTTCACCTCCCTTGATGTTCATCGTGTTACACTGCTGCAGTCATTACACTTGGGTTATCCTGCCATCAGGTGGTCCCACAGTTGGCCCGAGTTCCAAAGTCTTGGTCCGGCATCGGTTGCTGTCGCTTCTTCCCTGAGGTCAGTGTGCCAAGGGTATATAAGACTCATCCAACGCCATTTTCTTCAGTCTTTCTTGCCGCGCGGTGCCCAAAGCAGAAGCAGTTCGCAAGTGCCGGTCGGCCGACTCCTGAGATTTTCGAAGTCGAATTTCAGATCCGAAGTCTTCAATAAAGCTAAGTATCCCATTGGGGAAACTTTTTTCTTGCCTCAGACCGATGTCAGAAAAAGTTAATAATTCTATTTCTTGTGGGAAGCAAATACCTCATAAGGACTTCCACTATTACTGTATTCCATGCCTAGGCTCTGATCATGATGTCACTAGTTGTCGGTTTTGTGCTAGATTTAACAAACGCACTATAAAAATACGTTTTGATTTTGCTTTGCACTACTTTGGCCGAAGGTTCAATTATACTATGCCGTCGGATCAACCGACGATCACAAAAGACAAGGATAAAGACAGGCATCCGAGGTCCAAAACTGATGACAAAACCTCTTCCAGGCCAGTCGCCGGTTCTCAGTGAGGCGCTTTCGCAGCCCCTGACACGCCTACCTCAGAGCCACAGGCCGCCTCCGACTCCCACGTGGAGACAACTAGGCCTCTGGAAACTCAAGGTATTGGGCCTACAGAAACTAATCCCTCAGATGGGTCCGGAGCCGCTGAGCAGGCATCGGCTTCTGAGAGTGTTTTCAGACCTTCACAACTTACCATTAAAGCAACAGCCAAGACAAAAGTACCATTAAAGACAAAGAAGCAAGAACAGCATTCTCCTGGACAGTCCTCCATGCCTAAGAAACAGATGCTTAAAATGGCCGAAGACCTCATTACTCTAATCAGGGGTTCCCATCCCCCTCCTGAGAAAAGGCCTAGGCAGGATACAGACTATGATTCCTCTGATTAGGTTTCCATTTCCTCTGATTCCTCTTCAGACCAGGGATACTCTCTACCCCCCTATGAGGACTCTGATGCTGAATAATCTATCCCTTCAGCCTCTCCTCCTGAGGATTATTCTTTTGGGGAAACTTTACATACCATGAGGGAGCATTTCCATTGGGAAAGTCAGGATTATTCAGAATCCAAGAAAAGGCTCAGGGATTTCCTTTTATTGCCTCAGCACAGGCCCCTGGCTATTCTGCCTGTACTAGATGT
Source organism: Protopterus annectens (assembly GCF_019279795.1). Lineage (NCBI taxonomy): Eukaryota > Metazoa > Chordata > Ceratodontiformes > Protopteridae > Protopterus > Protopterus annectens. The sequence goes on from NC_056738.1 coordinate 365,748,852, forward strand.
TGTGGATGATGTGTTCTCTGAATCCAGCTTGTCTCCTGATTCTTTGTCCCCTGCACCAGCCAAGCCAGATAGGAATTACAGAGTCCCTGACTCTCACAAGTTCCTCTATAAGAACCCTTCTGCTGATCCAGAAACTATTTCCCAGGGTCCCAAAGGGGTTAAGGCTTCCATTGCAAAAAATCCAGTACCCTCTGACAGAGATTCCAGAGCTTTGGATAGATGGGGGAAGAAAGTTTACACTTCTCCAACTTTAGTAGTAAGGGCTTTAAATTGCCAGTTTCACATGCTTAAGTACCAACACTATTTAATGGCTCAGTTAAAACAGAAAATGCTTGCAAGCTCAGAAGCTCCTGACTATAAAGAAATGCAGGATTTATTACATGCAGTAGAACAGGTGGGAAAACATACTCTGCAATGTGGTTTTGATTCTTTAGAGGCCTCTTGTAGAGCCACAGTTACAGGTTCTGTGATTCGAAGACATGCTTGGTTAAAGGAACAGAGTTTACCTGATCATGTTAAGGCAAAATTATTGGATGCTCCTTTACAGCATGATACCTTGTTTGGTGTTAAGGCAGAAGCGGTGCTAAAGAAAATGGAGGATAAAGCTAAATCTATGCAAACAGTCAAGGATTTCTTACAGGTACAGCCACCTCGATTTAGCAGAAATTGGCCAACAAAGAATTGGTCCTTTCCAGTGTCAGACAGGCCACAGAGAGGCAGATACAGACACCCAAGGGGCAGATCTCAACCCCAAGGCTCTAACAGACAACAACAGTGGGGCACCTCAACCCCAAAAGGAGGTGAGGACAAGTCTCAACCTTACAGGAAACAGTCCCAATGACTTCCCCCTTCGTATGCCAAGCACTTCCCTTTTGGCAGTCCCCTTAGGGGGAAAACTAGCACTTTTTTCTCAAAACTGGCAAACAATCACCCAAGACAAATGGGTTCTGAATATTGTGGCTCAAGGTTACAGGTTCCACTTTCATACTTTATCAAGGCTAAAAGGAATGCCAGACCTGCCACAAAATCAATGGGCAGAGGCACAAAAACAAATTTCAGCCCTCATGGACATGAGAGCTATTCAAAAAGTACCACAACAGGAACAAGGACAAGGATTTTACTCAAGAATCTTCCTGGTCCCCAGAAAGGACAAGACCTGGAGGCCCATACTAGACCTTTCAATTCTAAATACTTACCTAGATATTCCCAAATTCAAAATGTTGACATTACAGCAGCTTCTACCAATGCTGGGCAAGAAGGCTTGGCTTGTTACTCTGGACCTCAAAGAGGCATACCTGCATGTCCCTATCAGACAAAATTGCAGAAGATACCTCAGATTCAAAGCTGGTACAATGCACTACCAGTTCTCTGCACTGCCCTTTGGCTTATCTACTGCGCCCAGGGTCTTTACAAAGTGCCTGGCACCAGTAATTACATTTTGCAGACAAAAAGGAATTCAAATCTATCCATACCTGGACGACTGCCTCATTCAAGCAGAGACAAAGGACATTTTTCTACAGCATCTGGCGTTTGTAAAAAGGTTGCTAATTTCTCTAGGGTACACAGTAAACGAAAATAAGTCAAAACTAGTGCCCTCACAACAGATTATATTCCTGGGTGCCAGCTTAAATACAATGGCCCAGATGGCTTATCTCACACCAGACAAACAAGTTCAACTAACTCAATATTTTCAATTAATGGCAAAAAAGTCCCATCTCCCTGCAAGAAAAATTCTGCAGGCCCTGGGATTCATGGCATCCTGCATACTACTAATACCATATGCCAGACTGCATATGAGGAAATTACAATGGTACCTAAAAAGTGTTTGGACTCAACACTCTCACAGTTTAGAAGCAGTAATACCAATGATTCCCTGCCTACAACAGGAGTTTCGATGGTGGACACAGGCATGTCACTTAAACAAGGGTCAGCCTTTTACCCTACCCACAGCCAGGCAGACTCTAACAACAGATGCTTCGGATTACGCCTGGGGAGCACACATGGCAGGAAAATGCATTCAGGGCAAGTGGACCACAGACCAAATGCATCTTCACATCAATCAAAAAGAGATGTTGGCTGTTCAAAATGCCCTAACAGCTTTCAAGGACCTTCTGCATCCAGGATAATTGTTATTAAAGACAGACAGCACCACAGTAATGTGGTACATAAACAAGGGGGCACTCATTCTTATCCTCTATGCAGGCAAGCCATGACCTTGTGGAACACAGCTCTAACTTATCAAGTTAATCTGCAAGCACAATTCCTGCCAGGAAAGAAAAATACTCTGGCAGACGATCTCAGCAGAAATATCAAGGACCCTCACGAATGGAAATTGAATCCACAAATCTTCAGCATGGTAACGCAAAAATGGGGATGCCCAAACATAGATCTTTTTGCCTCCCCACTGAATTGCCAACTACAAAAATTCTGCACAAGGACTTATCACACACAAGCATGGAAAGTGGATGCTCTCTCGTTCAGCTGGAAAAGCCTAAAAGTTTATGCCTTCCCACCACTGCCTCTCCTTTCAAAGGTACTCCTAAAAGCCAGACAAGAAAAAACACAGATGATCCTGATTGCTCCAGACTGGCCACGCCAGCACTGGTACCCAATCTTAAAGAACTTAGCTCAAGGCCCACCATGGATTTTGCCTCAAATTCCACACCTTCTGACTCAACAAAACAATCAGATCCTACACGGTCAGCTCAAAACCCTAAACCTGGCTGCATGGCAGATTCATTAGTCAAACAGGCAACACCTCTCTCTAAAGCTGTTATGGATGTCATTTTGGAGGCCAGGAGGCCTAGCACCAGGAAAGCTTACTCAGAAAAATGGAAGAGATTCTGCACCTGGAACCAGGCTCAAAGCCTTGACCCTCTTGTCCCAAACATTCCTCAGATTTTACAATACTTAACTGAGATGCTGGACAAAGGCCTATCCTTCTCATCAATTAAGATCCACGCCTCTGCCATTTCAGCACATTACAACACGGATCCTCCTTTATTCTCTCATCCCTTGCTAAAGCAGTACCTCAGAGGGGCTAAAAACATAAGACCACCCCGGAGAGCACCAACACCGACTTGAGACCTCAATTTCGTTTTGGAAAAAACTGACCCTACCACCTTTTGAGCCAGCCAATATAGCCGATCTAAAATTTTTATCATGGAAAACAGCTCTGCTCCTGGCAGTAACTTCAGCACAAAGTGTCTCAGAGCTACAGGCATTAATGGCAGTGGAACCTTTTATAATTTTTTATCAGGGCAGGGTTTCTTTAAGGACAAACCCTACCTTTATGCCAAAGGTGGTATCTAGTGTGGCTCTTAACCAAACCATCCATTTGCCAACTTTTATCCAAACCCCAGAATAAAGGGGAGAAACTTCTGCACTCTTTGGACATACACAGGCAGCTACGCTTCTACTTGGACAAAACAAAAGCTTTCAGGAAAACTGAGCAACTGTTTGTAGCATATGCTGCAGGATCACAGGGCAAGGCTATCTCAAAGCAGACTATATCCAAATGGATAGGACACTGTATTCGTTACTGCTACACACAGCATGGAAAATCAGTCCCTAATAACATTAGGCCACATTCCACCAGGGCAACAGCCACTTCAACAGCCTTTCTCAGAGAAGTACCTACCAAGGAAATTTTGGAGGCTGCAACTTGGAGTTCAGTGCACACCTTTACCAAGCATTACCACTTGCCTCTTTACTCTAAATCCAGAGCAGGGTTTGCCACTGCAGTTCTGCAGGGCCTCATAGCCAACCCTAACTCTTTATAGACCAGCCACCCAACCTTAGCTTTGGGATTCTACCCAAGTGTAATGACTGCAGCAGTGTAACACAATGAACATAGTACAGTTTTGTACCTACCATAAATGTAGACGTTCGAGTGTTCACACTGCTGCAGTCCAGGTTACCCTCCCTCCATCCCCTCTGAACTAGCTGGACTTATCTATGCCTTTCTATCCTATACAACCTTTGTTATGTATTTGCTTATAACCGAAGGTATTGTTTTTATTTTATATGTATATTTTTTATTAGCAATATGTATTGCCTACCTACTTGGGGGCACCTGACATCTGGGGCAAGAAAAACTGAAGAAAATGGCGTCGGATGCATCTTATATACCCCTGGTGCACTGACGTCAGGGAAGAAGCGACAGCAACCGACGCCGGACCAAGACTTTGGAACTCGGGCCGACTGCGGGACCGCCTGATGGCAGGATAACCCAAGTGTAATGACTGCAGCAGTGTGAACACTCGAACATCTACATTTATGGTAGGTACAAAACTGTACTTTCTTCCACATGCCCAATTATTTCTGAGGCACAGCCAGAAGAACTTACTCTGAAAAAGCTGATTGAAAAATTCAGCTGACTGGGGATGTGGGCTGTACTGACAAGTTAACAAGAACTGCAAATGTGAAACACAGATGGGGTATGCAGTTGCAAATGTAACTTTAAGTTTCACAATTCTACAAAACAATAGAGAGGGAAGAGTAGTATACTAGATAAGGAACTGCTAATGGCGCACTTGTTAAATATAACCAATATGTAATTGTAGTTCTTAAGGAACAATGCCTACAGCTGTAGCAATATAAAAGGCTTACAGCTACAACAGTAATGTGGCATATGTATAGTGCATAAATAACTGCATACTCAAAAGAGAAGGATCAAAGGTAACATGTTAAACAAATGTTAAAAAAAGAAGAAAAACATTTGTCTATTGCCAAAAGTAGGGGAGTCATAGGGACTGCTATGTTACAAGTTCTTAATGGAAATTATAGACTCGTGTATAAATGTTTTTCACAATATTTTTATTTTCCTGTAATACTAATGTTAAAGTTCAGAAATAAATAACAATGAGTTTTACATTTTAGTCTTGAGTCAAGAATAATGCTTCAGGATGTGCAAATTACTTGTTTATTCCATAAATAGTGCTGGGAACTGCCTACTACAAATTTCAGATCTGTCTCAAAGAATAAAGGAGAATATTTTATTTATATACTTTTTCTGTTCAATTCCATGCATGCAGAACTTTGATGTAAAATAATTTTTAACAAATATTAAAAATTTTTAAATATTTGATGTCCTCATGAGCCTCACTTAGAGTTTCACGTGAACACTTGACAATATGCCTTTTAAAACCATAGACCTTCTGTGATTGCTTGCAACTTTTTACCATTTGGTACCAGTAGACGCTAGCTCACAGACATCCCTGCAAAGACTCATCCCACAGCCTGAGAAGGCCAGAGTTTATGAGCTTCTTCTTCTTTCGGCTTTTCCCGCTTGGGGGTCACCACAGTGGATCACCTGTCTGCTCATGATTGGCAGTGGAATTTTACGGTGTTGAGTTGCCAGCCCAGAGCCCAACCTTCCACAGAAGGCACACGCTTGCACACACTCAAGTCTAGGGCCAATTTAGTGTGTCTAATCCACCTACAGCATGTCTTTGGGAGGAAACCGGAGCACCCAGTGGAAACCCACGCGACCACAGGGAGGATATGCAGACTCTGCACAGAAGACACCCCGGCCGAGGATCGAACCAGAGAACCCCTTGCTGTGAGGTGACAATGCTAACCGCTGCACCACCATGGCCGCCCCCAGTGTTTACAAGCTTACTGTTGATTAATCTGGTTTCCACAGATATCTGACACTTTTAAACATAACATCCCTTAACTCCTTCAGCACTTACTTTGCCTTCAACTATATGTCAGTACAGAGAGGATACATACTGTACTTTCTTCCACATGCCCAATTATTTCTGAGGCACAGCCAGAAGAACTTACTCTGAAAAAGCTGATTGAAAAATTCAGCTGACTGGGGATGTGGGCTGTACTGACAAGTTAACAAGAACTGCAAATGTGAAACACAGATGGGGTATGCAGTTGCAAATGTGACTTTAAGTTTCACAATTCTACAAAACAATAGAGAGGGAAGAGTAGTATACTAGATAAGGAACTGCTAATGGCGCACTTGTTAAATATAACCAATATGTAATTGTAGTTCTTAAGGAACAATGCCTACAGCTGTAGCAATATAAAAGGCTTACAGCTACAACAGTAATGTGGCATATGTATAGTGCATAAATAACTGCATACTCAAAAGAGAAGGATCAAAGGTAACATGTTAAAAAAATGTTAAAGAAAGAAGAAAAACATTTGTCTATTGCCAAAAGTAGGGGAGTCATAGGGACTGCTATGTTACAAGTTCTTAATGGAAATTATAGACTCGTGTATAAATGTTTTTCACAATATTTTTATTTTCCTGTAATACTAATGTTAAAGTTCAGAAATAAATAACAATGAGTTTTACGTTTTAGTCTTGAGACACCTGAAATATAAAGCTACTACTTATGTGAAACTATATTTTGCATAATCACACAGCTATTTTTCAATTTGCCTTTAAGATAAACATATTATAAACATTTTATTTGACTCATTTGTGAAGAAACTACAAGTTAATATGCATTTTGTGAAGAATAAACATGAGACTTAACAACCTTCCATAGCAGTCTGCCCTCTGACACTATGAGTGTCATCCACTATTATATTTTGATTTTTCTTAATTTGATAAAATATGCTTCGGCATCATAATATTCATTAGCTTCAGAATTTTTTTTATCATTTTCTGTCTTTATAAGTGTCATTGCAAGTGCAGGTGAGCTTAAGCATTTTGTAATCACAGTCTTTAGAACAGAGAATACTAAAACAACTAAAAGAATAATACTGAGTATTGTACTGATATCTTGTAATATACTAGTTCCCAGGTTACCAAATGCAATGCCCAACCATGCAAAAAGTGTCCACTGTTTAGCTGTACCGTCTAGACCCTTGACTGTTTGCTCCATGAAACTGGCTTTTTTTTTTCTTGTTCATCATGATAGTCACTAATTGTTAGATCAGGGTTTTTCATTGTACAGTAGTTATAAGACATTAAACAGGCTAACAAATAAAATAGGCCTAGAAATGGTGTTTCATTTATGCATACATTTTAGAAAAGCAAAAACAAAGAATCTTTCACTGAATGTTGACCTTGCTGGCTAGGAAATGGTGTTTCATTTATGCATACATTTTAGAAAAGCAGAAACAAAGACTCTGAATGTTAACCTTGCTGAAATAACAGCTTCTCAAGGGAAGACTGCAGACAGTTTTTGTTATGTTCCTTTCTCAAAGGAAAGACAAAACCTTACAGAATGTTCTTTGCACATACAAGACAAAACCTGAGACCAAGGTTAGAAAAAGTAAATAATTTACTAGACTGAAGCAATATACTATGTTGTGTTCAGGATAGCAGTTCAGTTAAAGTTAGTAAGTGCATTCGACTTGTTATTTCAGAGAAAATGTCAAACACTTGAGTCTGAGTACAGAAAACAGGTCATCTAGAGACTATGTCAATTTATGTTGTTCAGGACAATCAGAATATGACATGCAACAACTTGAATTGTTCATCAGTACTGTTAATGAAGATGGTATTTGGATATTGTGAACATCTAATAAAATCTTATTAAATAAACTACAGTGTTTGGAGAATTGATTCTTAAAAGTGCACAAGACTTGGTCCATAAGGGAGAGACTGACACCTATTCAGCATGAGCTTGGGTAATTAAGACTTTCGTTTCTAGGTCTCATTGCATACAGTGTTTCCATCTAACTACAGTACAGTACAGTATTATCAATTCTTACAATGGTGCCCAACGTGGGACAAGAACTCACGACCTTGAGATTAAGAGTCTCATGCTCTACTGAATTGATTTTCATTTAAAATAAGTTCAGAAATTTGATACAACTATCAAGTTAAATGCAACTGCTACAGCCAAGACCTTAGGAAAAGCTGTCCATTTAGTGGAGAGACAGAAACAAATTTTGCAAATATCAGATGCCAGTAATAAAATTTTTCCTGTAAATACTGATATTGCAGCAATAAACAGACTTCACCAGTCCCAACAGTTAAATGTTTTTTTTTGTATGTAAAAAAACAGTGTCCTAAATACTGGACATGGAAACACAAGCGTGTAAAAGCTGGTATTAATGACTTAGTTCCAGTTGTTTCCAATGATGCTAAACAGGATACTGATTTAAATATTCTTAGCTTTTCAAATACAAGGTAGCCCACTATGGTTAATGACTGGGCAAATGACGTAAGTAATGTATAAAGTTCGAGGCCAAAGAATAATCAAAAGTGTGTGCTGTAGCTCAAGTTAATGTTGCCAGAGACGTACCAGATTTTCAGAATATGTTTAAAGGTTATGATAGTTCAGCACCAAATCAGTTGGTGTATTTGACTTTATTCCAGGTTGAAAAGGCTGGAAGACCATACATTTCATTACTCATGAAAAAGAAATTCTGCCACAATGTGTTACTTGATACAGGGATTTTCGTTTCAGTTACAAAGAGACCTCTGCCAGAGAACTCAAGTACAGTTTTCATGCTTTCAGGGTTTAAAAGGTCAAAGGTAATTGCAGTCAGTAGCAAGCCTTTGGACACTGGATTGTTAAATGAAACCAATCAGTCTGGGAAAAGAATAACAGTAGAATTATTGTTACATCCCCAGTGTAACAGTACCATTTTGGAAAATTACATTATGTCAAAATTAAGTGTTGTGCTAAAATTTAATGTAAAAAATCAGTTTGTCTACAGACTTGCAAGAGCTTATTAGCAGCAAAAGTTTACTTTGTACAGAAAAATGTATGTTTATTTTATGTAGAAAAATGTAAATACAGTCAGCACAGCAAGTAATGCTGCCTGTTTATAGATGTTAAAGCTGAATTTCATGCAGAAACATGTAAATCAAGTCAGGGCAATAAGCAATGCTATCAGATTATAATTGTTAAATATGCAAATGTTATTTTAAGGACCTGATACTAAATACAATCAAAATCTTTGGCTAACCAGCTTGCACAAGAAATGAAAATAAGAGGTTTAAAAGGCCTAACTTTAAAAAGGACACTTCAACATTAAAGCAGGCCTTCCTTTACTTCATCAGCAACTGGAACAATGCAGAGCAAAATTTGGCAACTGTTCATGTGTTTCAGTTATTTCTTCAATGTTTGTTTAAGTTAAAGCAAGTATATATGTTTTCAGACAATATTTTGATGTTTCAGGTTCATGATAACAATTGTACTGCAGTAGTAGTTTCAGTCTATCTGTGTTTAGATGGATTTCAGTTTATTTGTTTTCAGGTAACACTGTCAAAATGTTCTCGTGTTTTCAGACAAATGTATATAACACGTACCAGTTTCAGTTATGCTTTTATCTGTGTTTAGTTAACACTGGCAAAATATATTCTTTTAGTTTAGTTAGTTTCCAAAATATACACAGCTATTTTTAAATGTTCAGTATATGCTAATGTAAATTTCAGTCAAGTTTTAGAATATGACATTCATATTCAGTTATGTGTTCAGTATACATTTCAGTCTGAAATACTTCACATTATTTAGTCATTAGTTAAGGGTAAAGTGACAGACTTATTTGTAAAAGGCTTATTACATTATTCAGTCATTAGTTAAGGATAAAGCAACATAATTATTTTTTACAGGCTTATTGTTTAAATAATAGGTTGTGATAGTTATTCAATGCACTTAAGGCATAACAGGGCAGGCTTAATATGTTAATTAGTTTACAGATTACAGTGCACATTTACAGATTGCAGTGCACTTTACATTAGTCAGGAATTAAGGACACTAACAGACAATGCAAAAGTATAGACTTAAAATACAGAGAGTATAGGTTTTAGTAAACTATTATGGCTAAATATTCATAAAAGTTAAAAAAGGTAAGTAGCATTATAAAACAAATTTAACTAAAATGTATAGACACAAGTTAACACAGAATACGGTAATTATGCTTCGAGATGATTTATAAAGTTATCTTTTTAGTGCAGATTTCAATTAGTCTTCACAAAATAACCATCATGCTTGACAAACTATACAATATATGGCAGAAAAATCTGCCAAGGAGGGGATTTCCTCGATATCCAATGCAGTAAAAGAAAATTAAGGTAAAAGGTATAACTGAGGTAAGCCAAGTAGGCTCAACAGTTGAGGCAAATCTGGCAAAAATCCAAGACATGCAGGGGGATGATGATAAAAGTGCACAATGCAAAGTTGCCAGTTCAGTCCCGGGAGTAAGGTTGTAAGCAGCTAATAAAGTACAACCATCAGCTACTATGTTATGTAGGTTTTCAGGAATTTTTGGCCTATCATAAAGTATGAGTTTTAAAAACCTCAGTTGCATTGAGTGCCAGTTTCAGAGAAACATGAGTACAGTATTATCAATTCTTACCCTAATATATGATCAACGACGACTTCCCTATGAGGGCACATTACCCCCTTGGCAGCTAGCATTATGTCAAATGCCAGCCGATTTTGTAATACTACAGTTCAAATTTCAGTCATTTCCTGATTTGCCATCCTGATGTGATGTGAAGTATGGTTTGCTACCTCCTGAAGAATTTGAGCAAGCATGATGATTTTGAGCATTGTCCTTTTCAGTCCATATAGTCAGGAGTAAACTGAAAATACTTCTCTGCCCAGTGAATTGTTCATTTATTTCCCAGTCTGCCTGCTGGAGGGTTCTTGAAATATTCTTGGATAGCAAGAGTGATATAGCCTACAAAACAACATCTAGACCAGTTTGTAGACAACCATGGGTAGGTACGATCAGCACAATGAAGTGACGATACTCTATCATGCCCATGTTATGCCCCCAGTCATAGCTTTTTAAGTATAAAGAGTTCAACACTCTTTCATCTCTACTGTCATTGCATCTGCTGTTCCCACTGGTACAGTCAAATTTCTGGGCTAACTTATGACTCCATGATTTGTGGTTGCAAGTTGAAGAGACACAACCTTTGAAAAGTCAGTCGCATTATGCCAAGTTAGATTAATGTCACTAAGTTCCTTTTTAAATGCCACTTGAGATGCAGGGATTGAAATCATGGGAATTCTTGACTTAGAATGATGCAGTATATGTGAACACACCCAACAGTTTGTCACATTTAAGTCCACAGCATACTGTCAAAAAAACAACAGGAAACTTTTCTCTTGACCAATTTTTAAAAGGAAACAGCAACAAAAACAAAGTAACAATAGCTGTTGTCGTTGGATTCATCATGGACTGTCATTTGAGTTGATTTTTTTCTTTTAATCCTTTAATGGGACAGATGACTTGTCCTTTGCTCTTCGATCTTCCATTGCTGACAAAGATGATTTGTCTGGGGCTTCCACACGACAACTTTTTTTACAATGTGATGAATGAATTTAACTTGGTAGTCCTGCAAAGTGGATTGGAGTGAAGAACCTGGAAAGGCCCTTTTTACTTCATACTCAAACAGTTCTTTATCTGCAAAGTTTTAACATAACCCCAATCACCGAGCCACAGTAGGAGACAGGCTGGTCTGGAGGTTGAGGAAGAGCTATTTGTACAGTTCTGTGGTATTGTTGCAAGAAATTAATAAATTGTGTGCAGTAAGACAATATAACATCATCTGTTAAAGTCAATTCTTTATTTGACACAAGGGAGTAGCTGGAAGGGCCATGGGTCTCTCCATTAATATCTCATATAGGCTCAATCATCTTGTAGTTTTTAATGTACTCCTCATGCTCATCAATGCTAAGGGAAGTGCCTCTGGCCATTTAAGGTTTGTTTCAGCACAGATCTTTGAAATCTTATTTTTAAGGGTCCTTTTGACCCTCTCTATTAATCCAGATGAAGTGGATGGTTGGGACAGTAAAGACGTAACTTAATATTAAAAATCTTGCATAGCTCTCTAGTCAGGAAATTGTTAAAACGAGTTTCCTGATCACTATCGATATTATAAGGTACACCAAATCTAGGTATAAATTCAAATACAAGTTTTTTAACAACTGTTACTTAATCTGCTTTGTGGCATGGGTAAACTTCCACACATGCAGAAAACATGCATACCACATCCAATATAAATTGTAAATTATGGACCTTTGGTATCTGGAGAAAGTCCAGCTGCACATTAACAAAAGTTCCCCAAGGTGGTTGTAAGCATGCATCACTAATGTTTGTATTTTTGCAAACATTATGTTTTAAACACACTGTACAATTATTAACATACATACTGGAGTATCAAATAGGAGAGATGAGGGGCATACCATCTTCGGGTAATTTGATTAAATAATGCTGTCTTACCTGCATGGGTTGGGAAATACTATGACCTTGTTAGGTAATGAAGCAAGAAGGCAGGTACCACTAGTCAGCCATCCAGATGTTGCCATAACCATCTTCGGTTTTACTGCATTTATTTTTAAACCATCTCTGACCTTTTCCCTATGATGCTTCAGCTTGGAAAGCTGATACTCTCTTAAAATCAAAGACATCATCACTGTTAGACTTTTTGCAATAACATCACATCTAAATTTGCACCAAGTCCATCTACAACTTGCTTAGCAGCTTGGTCTGTTCTTGGAGGATGTTCACGTCACTAGGGGAATTTAAGACAGTGTCCGGCTTGCAGTCATCTGCAAACTTAGTCAGTCATAGCCCACAGATTTTGGCTTGCACCTCAGAAAAGTATATCCCAAACAGTAGAGGCCGCAAGACTGATTCTTGGGGTACAGCGCTCATTACGGGTCTACTACTAGAGGTGGCTTCCCCTACTTTGACTAAGTGGGTCAGTGAGCTAGTTAGCGACCCATCTGGTAACATATGGGTTGATGCCTAGCTGGGAGAGTTTATCTATTATGCACGAGTGGGAAATAGTTTCAAAGGCTTTGTCTAGTTCAAGGTAGGTGGTGTGCACCGTCATCCCGTCGTCCATGGCTTTGGTGACTGTTTTGAAGAAGGCAACCAAGTTTGACAGGCATGATCTCCCTTTGACAAAACTAAACTCTGTGGGGTCAAGCATTTGCAGGTTGCCAATGTCCTTGTTTATAAGGTCCATGATAATGTGTTCCATGGCTTTGCAGAGCAGGCTAGTTAGGCTGATTGGCCTATAATTGCCTAGATCAGTGGACGCACCACCTTTGTGTAGAAGGATGACAGTGGCTTTCCTCCATTCAGCTGGGATGAAGCCAGTGCTCAGGTTTTGGTTGAATAGGGTGTCTAATGGAGCTAAGAGCTCATGCCTGAGTTCATTTAGGATACAGCCAGGGATGTTATCGGGTAACATGGAGACTGTATTTTTTGCCTTTGAGAGGGCATTAAGGACCTGTTCCCTGGTGATGAGGGGAGGGGGGCAGGTGCTGGGGATGTCCTGGTTTACTGATGGGGGGGAACAAGGGGGTTGAAGTTTTCACTTAACCTGTCTGCCAGCAGGTTGGCTATATCTATGGCGCCTGTCTATGTGGTGTTGTTGCCCACCAGTTCAGAGCAGATTTGGGTGTTGCCTTTGAGATTGCAGACATATGTGAAGAAGGCCTTGTGATTGTCCTTGGTGGATATGGCCAATTTGGACTTGAAGTTAGCCTTTGAGGATTTCACCAGTGACCTTATTTGCTTGTTCAGACAAAGGAGAGATTGCTTCCAACTTGGCACCTACTCCTTTTTGGCCTTGGACAGCAATTTTTTTCTTTCTATTATAGTTTGTTTATTGCTGCTGTCCATCAGACAGGTATACTCTTCCTTGAGGAAGCTGATTTTGTCCTGTCATTGGTAATGCTGAGTCCATACAGCTATGTAAGTGCTCCTACAGTTTTTTGGTGTAGGCTATAACCATCTTCGGTTTTAATGCCTTTAACTACTGCTAATTTTTTGGTAACAAAAGAGAATTTAAGAGAGTATTCACAAAAAAATAATTTTTAATCTGAGTTCATGCTGAGGTTAGAAATCCTCTCTGTTTCCAAAGTTGCCCAAAATCATGTACTACACGAAAAGCATAATGACTGTTAGTGTAGACACTGGCAATTTTGTCTTTGGCTAACTCTCAAGCCCTTCATACAGCTACTAACTCAACCATCTGGGCAGAAAATACATTTTCTATTTGTCGAAGCAAAACATCATTACAGGTGGAGGCAGATATTCCTGTGACCAAATTTTAATTTTGATATCCTTCACAAATAGGTCCAGTACATCACTGGGTATAAGACTATCATTTAAGTCATTCCTATGAGAAATCGGGTAATTAGTCTCACACACACACACACTCAATCATACTCTTTACCAAAATGCAGAATGTAGAACAGGACAATGTATGAGAGAAATAGATGGATTAGAGAGAAGAGTAAGTTCATATTTAGTTAGATGTGCAGTCGAGAGGGGTTGAGTTTTCATTTTAAGTGAGACAGATGATACAGAATGAGGGATAGCTACTGTAAGATCATGTCCAAGCACCATTGATTGTGCAAGATTGATTAGAATACCAGCAATGGCCACTGCCCTTAAACATGGTGGAAAACCCTCTGCAACAGAATCAACTGCTGTACTATAATAAGCTAATGGACCATAGTTGTCACCATGTTTCTGTGCAAGCGCTCCTTGAGCAAATCCATTTTTTTACAACAAAATGAAATTAAAGTCTTTCCATAATCCAGCAACCCTGAATTTGGGGCAGTAGCTAAAGCTTGCTTTAAATTTTGAAATGAATTTTGAAATGAATTTCCTCTTCAGTATCCCAAGGTGTATCTTGTTTTAAAAGAATTGTCAAAGGTTTAGCAATTTCTGCATAGTTAGAAATCCACTGTCTGCAATATCCTGTCATACCTAAGATCTAAGCTGATGTTGAGTAGTTGGACATGGGGCTTTAGCTATTGCCTCAGTATGAGATGTTAACATCTGCCTGCTACCCTGAGATGTCAGGTGATCAAGATAATGTACCTAAGGTGACCATAGCTGTAACTTTTCTCTCGACCCCTTATGTCCTTTTTCTACAAGGATAGGTAAAAGATGTTTTTAATCCTGCTGACACTGCTGAAAAGAATCAGGTGCTATTAGGAAATCATTTACATATTACACTAGCACAGATCCACCTGGAAATGTCACATCTTTCAAATCTTTTTGTAAAATTTGAGAAAATAATGAAGGAGATTCAGTGTATCCATGTGGTAACCATGTCCATGTATACTACTGTCCCTTATAAGTAAAGGTGAACAGAAACTGACTTTCAGGGTGGATAGGTATAGAAAAGAATGCTGAACACAGATCTATCAGAAAAATATTTTGCTGTAGATGGTATGCAACTCAATATTGTTGCTGCATTTGGAATCACAGGAAAGGTTGGTAATACTGCATTGTTTACAGCCCTCAGTTATTGCATAAACCTATAAGTATCCTTTCCTGGCTTTATCACACAGAGAATAGGAGTATTACAAGGGCTTTTAGCTGGCATTATTATTCCTTGTTGTATCAAGGACTGAATTACAGGATTGATTCCCTGCTCTGCTTCTGGTTTCAATGGATACTGCAGAACTCTATGGAGAGGGTTGGATGGAGTTAATTCTATTTTATTGGTTCTGCGGATTTTAACATACTACTTCATTAGCATGTTTAACCCATAAGGTACATGCTGCAGTCCTTCAACAGGCTGTTCCTTAGCTTTTGCTAAGACTGCTAATACTTTCCCCTCTGATTCTGTTGTAACATCCAAATACACCCCTTTTGGTGTACAGTAAATAGCACAACCAGTTTGCATAACCAGGGGTGTAGCAAACAAATACCATTTTGTAGTCACAAGATCTTAGTGCTACCCTCTTGGGCACATATCACTTAAAAATGGACACATCTCTCAAAATGCTATTCCCCCAAGTACTTGATAAATGTAAGTAACAGCTGTTCCCTCCAATATTATTAAAAATATTGTTTTTAGATTATCAATATTGTACCCATGGTTAAAAGCATTCATTTAGACAGTTGTAGACATAATATGACCTGAAAAACACCCATGTTGATATCACGTTCAGAAAAAGATGTACTCAGTAGGGTACAGAGTATGCCTGGCTACAGTATTGTGCATAATAGGTCTCTCCCTAGCAAATATACCAGTGCAGTAGTACTTAAAAGGAAAGAATGCCTTTTTTAAGTGGTCTTAAAGAAATGGGTATAGGTTCTGAAACAGGATACATAACTGTAGCATTTGTTACTTTAACTGCCTTTACTTTTGATACTGGCACCTGACTATCTAAGGTAACTTTTAATACAGACCTAGTGGCTCCAGTATCCACCAGGAAAAATGTATTTTTACTTTAACATACGGTCCCTCTTGATCTATTGGCTGCACAGGATTATGATTTATTGCTGTTTTATTATTCTGACATAGTCAGTATGGTGATTCCTGACTGCTTCCAATTTGAGGAGATGACGGAGGAAATGCAGCATTGTTATAATTTGGCTGCCATTCAGTCCAGGTATATTGGACTCCCTGCATTCATCTGTGTGGGCATTCTCCTCTCCAATGTCCTGCTTCTCCACAATTGAAGAAAAATCCATCAGATGAGGCAGGAAGGGTACTGCCACCTCACTGTTGCCAACAAGCTGTACCTTGTTTCCCTCGATCAAAACATTTACTAAATCCTTTGCAATTCTTGTCCCCCTTCATCTGCCACTGCTTTGTCCCCTTGGGGCTTCTTATCTTATTTGCAAAGTTAACAGCTTATCTTCAGTATCCTTTTTCCATTTTTCATGATAATCAGTACAGTGATTTGCAGCACTTAGTAAAGACTCCAAGTCCTTCCCTACCAGTCTATAAGCACTTGTTTTATCTGATTTTGTACAGGGGCTTGCAGACCCTGCACAAAAGCAGCTGCAATAGCTGGTTTAGCTTGTATTTTTGATCTGGTGTTTTTGAATGTCTAGCAAACACTGCTTTAAGATGACTCAGGGGCTTCCACTTTATTTCGCTTCTATGACTGTATCTTAGACCAATTTTGTTCTAAATGGACACACTTTTGTAATTTTATTTAACAATGCTGTCCATATGTCTAGTAATGCATTTCTTGTGGCAGTAAAATTTGTTATTTTAGCCTTTTTAATGAACTGTTTTCTTATTTTATCTGAAGCAACTACCCAAAGCAGCTGGTTTAGATCTGTCAAAGTAGGGTTACAACATTGTATTATAGTTTTTCATTTCTCCTTAAACCTTAACGGATCTTCTCTAATATTTGCAAAACTTTGGGATGTAGTATGCATATCATCAGGGGTCCAAGGGTGATGAACAAGCTCTCTATTATCAGCTCCCAATATTTCTCTAAGAGGTGCCAAAAGATCATCTTCAGAATGCAGCAACCTCTTGTCCTACCCTGTTGTGTGAGCATGTGTGGTGGGCTATGGGTGTAGCAAATGCTAGTGCTCCTTTTGGAGAGGTAGTGGCTTGTTGGAAATGGGAAGGAGCAGAAGAAGAAGAAGAAGAAGAAGAAACCTCCCCAACTGCAGATGCCTGCTCTGAAGATGAGGGTTCAACAGGGGAACTAGGCTGAGATATAACAGTATTGCACTGACCTGTTGTCCACTGGGCAGTTGTCCAAAATACAGGGGTCTGAGAAACAGCAGAATCTTGTACAGGAGACACCTGTCCCAGTAATTATGGGGGTGGGGGTGCAGCAGCTACTGGAGGATTATCATCCTCTTTTGAAGTCTCTGCTTTTTGGCCATCCCCAGTTTCTTCCAAACCTGCCAAGACAGGATAAAAGGATTCCATTTTACTGGTCTGTACTGCCTGCTTAACCTCTTTCACCTGTTGTAGCAATTTCTTATTAGTATCCTGTAATCCATTTAATGCTGATTCCTTTTCCCTTTTAAGAGCTTCAGTATACCAAAAATAAAATACTGCCCATTGTTCCCCACTTACCTTGTTTTTCTTTTTTCCAAAATACCCCTCAAATTATCCAATTTATTTTTTTATCGTAAGTTATATTTAATGGAAATACTTCACCAGAGCAACTTTTAGTAAACTGAAACCACTCATTCAAATACTTATAACTTTCCTTTCCATAATTATGATACATAAAATAGGCAGGTGTACCCTTTACAGGGATTTGATCCTGCTTGCTTAACGTTGCTCCCATTTTTTTCTATTAAGGCTTATATTGTAGATCCTGCATTTTGTGAAAAATAAATATGAGACTTAATAACCTTCCATAACATTTATACCTCTGTATCACATTGAGTGGTTATTATAAAGTTCTAAATGTTTTATACCAGAAAATGATTTGATTGGAACTGCAGTGTGGGGAGAGTTTAGTTAGAAGTACTATTTTCAAATACATAAATGTAGGACCAAAGATTTCAAAGTCCACTGGCAGTGACTATCATTCTAAATTTTGTAGTGTAGCAATCTGACATTTCTGTTTGAAGCTGTGTACTGTGGTTCTCAGGAGCTGGGTATGAGGCAGGAAGTTTTTTTTTTTTTCTTTCATTCTAAACCATTTTCAGCAATAGAATGATATAGATGGGGAGCATGAACAGATTTTCCTTCCTGCAGAGTTTGTCCTTTTGCCACATTTGTGCAACAGTGGAGTATATTTATCTCAGTAATGGGGTGAGGATGTGAAGTCCCCCTCCTGTGGATGTTCAAAGTGGATTGTCCCCTTAAAAGAAATGCTTAGTTCATTTTCTATGGACATCAACATTTCTGCTATATCAGTGTTAGGTTCTCAAAGTTACTGGGCACAAGGTATGCTTTCATATTGTCTTGTTAAGGATACTTTTAATTCTGATGAAATTTGATTTTGCAATCAGTGTTTTTGCTTGCAGGATGTAATTCTACAGGGACACAGATTAATCTATGGTGGAAAGAACATTTAAGGTGATAATTACTCTCCCTGACTTAAGCTTTCTTTAATGTTCTTGTTGTTTGACTGCCTCTGGCAAATGTGTCACTTGGTATGACAATGACATCCATTAATATATATTTTGGCAGTGTCAGATAGGTGGCACACATACCTTTGGTGACTGATTGCTGACATGGCAGTGTAGCTTAAGGGCGGTGTACTGTTCTCCTGAGTATGCTATCCTTTGGATGAAATGTCAAATTGAGGCCCCATATGCTTGAGTTGGTGGTAGCTCAGGTGGATGTAAAAGATCTCACAGCATCTATCAAAAAATGTAGGGATTCTTTATTTGCATAAACTATAAGTATTTTACACAATCACATAAATTATTTACATTGCTACTTATTTACATTCTATATACATATTTTCAATTATTTACTATATATCTTCCTTTTTCATTTTACTTTATCATACATACTTATTACTTTTTTGACTCCTACTCCAGTTTCTACAACCAAAATCTTATTTTTTCAGCATCATTGCTAAACCACATTTTTCATTGAACATGATTTTCTTAACCCTCTGATTCCAGATTAAGCAAATATGGCAAACAATTTTTATCAAGATTTTCCACCTCTTTTTACTTTTATGTCTTTAGTAACCAAATTCAATCATGTCTATATTTAAATTGCTTATGTCTTTAAATTCATTCACATATTTTCTCTCTATAAACTTTTCCCATAACATTTTTACCTTTTATATTTTATAAAAACATGTTCACATGTTTCTAATTCACAGCAACATACACAAACTCTGTATTTTATACATTTATATAACCTTTACTAGTAGCTTTTGTATACACAATCTCCATAGAAAAGCTTGACCTTCTATATGTTTTTTACATCTCTTCATTCCTGCAGCAATATCATTATTTCTCTCATTGTTTAATTCCTTCCAAGGCCATATCCTGTAATACTTTTTCATAATCTTTTCATACAATTTTTTTCTATCATTTTCAATTTATTTCACATTCATTTTCCACAAAATAATCTTATTTTGATACTTTTCCATTTCTTTACTACAACATCTCCCTTTTTTAGAAATAAAAAAATCAACCATTCCATTTTATACTTCACACTTAATATTTTTGTTATTAAAGTACCCTCATTATCTCTTAAATGCTTCATTACTGTGTATAAACTTAAGGCTGACATATATACACTATAGGATTTATCAACCCTAAACCTCATTTTTCATTATGCACATATAACTCCCCTCTTTTACAGGGTTTAATATTGATCCCCATATAAAGGAACATATTGTATACATCTTTCTCTAAATTTAAAGGAACACTAAAGACACTAGTTAAATAAGTAATATTTGCTAACATAACTGAATGTATTACGTATGCTTTCTTTTTAAAGGAAAGCCTAAAAGATTTCCAAAACACACACATTTTTAAATTCCTCTATTTTCTGTTTCCATACAAAATTTATAATTTCTTGCTTTCCAAAGTTCATTCCAAGGATCTTATTCTTTTCTTTATTAAATTCAACTCCATCATTTTTTCCCTTCAAAACCTACGCCTTGACTTTTATCTTTATTTAATACTAACCCAAACACCTTAACATCTTCTTGTATCTGCTTTATTACTATATTCATGCTAACTTCATTTTTAGTTGTAATGACAATGTCACCTGTCTAATTCAACAATATGGGCATTTGTATACCTTCCTTAGAAATATAACTATTAGCATCCCTTATTTGTGTACATTGATATTACATTAATTAATAGTGTGAATAATGTACCACTCAATGGACATTATTGCCTGATACCCTTCTCTAAATTTATATTGTCAATCAGCCATCCATTTATCATAACCTTTACTATATTATACTTGTATGCTGACATACAAACCATTTTAATCATCTGACTTATATTATACATATCAAATATAATCCCATAATACTAAATGATATATCAAATCAAATGCTTTAAGTCTTCTACCATCATTTTGCCAGAGCATTTCTAACTACTATATCATCTACTAATTCCCTAATTATTAATAATAAGTCTTGAACTTTTTACCTTTTATACCAAACAGATAATCATTTACAACTTTACCTAATTTTCCTTCCATCTTTTTCTGAAATATTTTCATAAAAATTGTATAATCTATGTTAATTAATAAAATTGGTCTCTAATTTTGAATTTCTCTCTTTTTGTCCATATAAATCTGATGATACCTTCACACAACTCTTTATATGAAAAAAAAGTTTCTCTAACCATTCATTTAATACCTTTAGAAATCATTTTTTTTGCTCCAAAGTCAGATTTTTTTACATTTTATATTCTATTCCATCTGGTCCTGCTGCTGAATCTAAATTCGTTCCTTTTATTACTTGTTCTAGTTCTTCTATTTCTATCATTTTTCTAAATCCTTATTCTCCATGTCAGAAAATATACATACCTTCCATTTCTTCTATATCTTACTTCTTTGTCCTTTAAATACTGTCCTAATATATTCTTTTACTATATTCATAATCCCATCTTGTGTGCTACGAATCCTACCTGATGAATCTTTCATTTCTCTCATTACACTATTATTCACTTTGATTATTTTGCTTAAATCTGGTACAATTTCTTCATTTTTCCTATCAAAAATATCTTTGTTTATACAATAAATGCTCTATTTTTCTTATTCATTTCATATATATATTTTAGCCATATATTTTAGGCTCACGGAACAACCGTCAATTCAGGAACAGGAACAAGAACTACCGTCCATGACGGTCGATAACCTTTCCTTAACTTCTTCTGGTGGTTCCTCCTCTTTTCCAGTCATCCTAACAAATAAAAAAGGTGATTTTCGTGTTTATAACTTTTCAAATGTTGAATTGGACAAAGACCTTGTTGAGTTGTTATCTTTTGGGTATACTTTTGTCCCTAGTAATTATGCTAATCTGGCTAGGATCATTATTGACCTAAAGTGCTTTGTCCGGAAACTTAATTTGAATCTACTTTTTAATAATTCATCTACTAACCATGACACAGGTTTAAAACTCAGAAGTGTGTTTAACCCACCATTACATCCTGTGTTGCACACATTTGAGAATGTTTGTGAAATGGATTTTAGGTATTTGTTGGATGACCAAAGATGTAGGTCTTTGGCATTTGATGTCAATGTTTCTAGGAAACAGGCTTCAGCACTTTCTGATTTGAGTCATTTACCTGTTAGGGTTATTAAACCCGATAAAGGTGGAGGCCTCGTAATCTTTGATAATCTCTACTACAATGAAAAAAATGTTTAAAGTCCTTTATTCACCGGCTTACTCTGTTTCTTCTGTTAATGAAATGAACGTTGCATATAACAGAATCAGGGGCTATTTAAGTGACCTATTTTTAGAAGAGAAAATTGATTTAGACACTTACAATTTTTTGGACATCATCTCCCCTAAAACTCCAGTAATGTTCAGGATTCCTAAAATTCATAAGGATTTGGTCAATCCACCCATGAGAGCATTAGTGGATGGTCGATCATCCATGACACATCCCATTGCTCGGGTGATTGATGGCATCTTATCCAAATACCTTAGATCAATACAAACGATTTGTAAGGATTCCTGGACTTTTCTCAATAACATCAACAATATAGATTTCGCCCCGTCTTTTAATTTTTTAACTATTGACGTCGTCGATCTTTATACTTCAAATCCGCATTTGGAAGCCATTGAATGGATTAGTGGCCTAATGAGGGATTTAAATGCCTCACCAAATGAGATTGATTTGGTTTCGCAACTACTGGACATTGTCCTTAGCTCTAATTTTTTTATGTTTGACAAACAAACGTTTTTACAAAAACAGGGAATAGCCATGGGCTCTCCCTGTGGGGCGAGTGTAGCTAACTTTTTTATGGCTTATTGGGAGAAACATTTTCTTTTAAACAACCTAGACTTCTCAATGCCATTAAGTTTTACACTTGCTTCCTGGATGATATTTTCATTTTGCTCATTGGTGATGGCTCCCTTGCGGATGACCTAGTTGGGTACATGAACTCTACTACAGAATTTTTGAAATTCACATATTATTTCTCTCCTTTGACCATTGACTATTTAGATGTGAAATTGGAAAAGAATATTGCTACTAATGTATTTCATTCTTCAATTTTTAGGAAACCAACTTATTGCAATTCTTTTCTGCATTTCACAAGCCATCATCCTTTTAAACAAAGACGTGCAATAGTTAAGGGTCAATTAGTGAGAGCTGTACGTATGTGTAGCACTGTTGAAGCTTTTCAACAAGAATGTTCATTTTTGAAAAGCTTATTCATTAACCGTGGGTATCCTACTAGTTTGGTTGATGAACTTATTGAAGAGGTTTCCCAAAAGAGATTGACTGGTCATTTTCAACCTTTACTCCGCCAGAATTTGATACTAACGGTATTGTTACTACTGCTGACTCTTTTCTTGGAGCGTCTCTCTGTCCACCTGTGGAACTTTCCTTGAGTGAATCTGCTTCTGAGTCTAGACTTAATTCTAATTTCAAATTAAGTTTTACCACTGTATTTAATTTGAATTCTAAGCAGATTTGGGATATTGTCTGTAAAAACTGGCAATTTATTTCAGCTAATCCATTTTTGTTAGAAAAATTAGGTCCAAGACCTTTTATTACTTATAAGAGAGGTAGAAATCTAAAAGAACTTTTACAAAGACCTAACAACAATTGTTTTGCTACTAGGTTGAAAGGAAATTTTATGTGCGGAGCTTGTAATTGGTGTCACTGTTTAAAAACAGGTAATAGTTTCACTATAAGAAATAAAAAATATCTTATATTTCATAAAATCAATTGTGAAACTAAGTCAATAGTCTATTTGGCACTTTGTGACTGCTGTAATGCATTCTATGTCGGGAAGACCGACCGGAAATTCGGTGAATGCATTTATCAGCATGTCTATGCCATTAGGAAAAACAAAAGTGATAACGCTCTAGCTAAGCATATAATTGGTTCCCCTGGTCATAGCTTTCACTTTATAGCTATTGACCATATACCAGTTAGCATTAGAGGTGGCCCTACTTCCTTGTTGTTAGAAAACCGTGAGTTAGAATGGCAGGTTAAACTGGGAGCATTTTCATCCCCAGGTCTCAATGAAACCTGTAATATCTCATGTGTTTTGAAACTTAGAAGTTATCTTAGATAGTACTGAAGCCCCACCACTTTTTATATTTGATTTTATCACAGCCTGTAAAGGTGTTATATAAGGTTTTAGTTATTTTCTGTTTATACATTTTTATTGTTATTCTGTATTATTATTATCACTAACTTTAGGTTAATGTATGGCAATGTGGAAATAGAGATGCGTTTTTTAGGAGATTTTTGATTATATTCTTAAACTGGTGCTGCCTGCTTTAATGGGTTGTCCTTTTTAACATCTTATGTATGACGTCAATGTACTTGTACTATATATATATTTTTAAACTGTTTTGGTGCGTTTTTTCATTCTGAAGAAGCTGCTTCATTCAAGCAGCGAAAACGCATTGATTTTAAACAATTAAAGTTGCGTTTATACAACGTGCTTGGCTCTTTTTGGTCCGTGGCTCAAGGTTACCAGCTGTGCTAGTGGATATATTTTCTGTTCCTTACTAATCCTGAAAGATAGCGAATTGGAAAAACAACAGATAGAAAAAAAGCAGCTATACCAAAACGCTCGCTGCCACCTCTCACAGAACAGTTCAGCTAAAAGAAACGGAGTCCTTTCTATAAAATATCCAACAATTTATTAGACCAAAGTTGAGCGCTTTCTCTCGCCAAATGCGAGCTTCCTCAGAACAATATATGAAAGATATGGCAATGTTAATATACTAAAAATGGCGCCAAATAGTGACATTTCACCAATTAACCAATTAATGTATGAAAACAATCACTACTAATTGACAATACATAAATAACACTGTTCATAAAAATGATTAGTCATATGTATAATTCTTACACATGAACGTGCATAGAAAAAAATTATTAATCTAAAAGAAGAAGTGGTTTAATAGACAGAAAGTCATTAATCCCTGGGTATGTGGTGGCGTCAGTGTAGATTTGCCACCATAGTTCTCTATATGCCAGATAATTTTTAAAATTTCCTCCCCTGGGATTGCTCCTAACCACTTCTAAAATTCAAAACTTAAAAAAGTGATCTGTGCCATGGTCTAAAATGTGTCTACAAAGAGCGTTTTTTGTGTCCTTCCTTCTAATACTATACATATGTGAATATATTCTCTGTCTGAATTTCCTCTCTGTTTTCCCTATATAATAGGCTTGACAGAGGGAACAGACAGCTAGGTAGACTAACATAGTTGAATTACAATTTCCCTTGGAAAAATATATTTTAGTGTGATTGATATTATTCAACCATATAGACTCCGAATCATGAATAAAAGAACACTGATGGCAGGAACCACATTTCGAAGTGTTAGATCTTGTGGTTATGTTAAATTTATCAGAATTACCACTTTCCAACATATGTTTGATGTTCCTGCCCATTTTAAAAACAAAATTAGGTTTAAGACCAACATAGTCAATTATGTCCTGCGTAGCTGTTAAAATATGCCAGTTTTTAATAACTATGTTTTTCAACATCTGGCTGTAGGGACCATACTCCAGTATTAATACACTGCGAAAACTGTTATTGACAACATGTGGTAAGTCCATTTGTCCATCCATAGTGTCTGTCCGTTTGTCCATAGACAAATCTTGATCTATAGGGGTGACAGAAATAGAATAATTTGCTCCCAACAGAGGGGTATATTTATGCCCCCACTGATTGACCACATAGGAGGCAATGTTTTTCAACATGGACACATCATAACCTCTTTCTATAAAGAGGCTAAGAATAAAATTGACCTCATCCACCATATCAGAATACTTAGAGGTCATTCTGATGGCCCTAATGCATTGCCCTTTGAAGATATTACTTTTCAAAATATGTGGATGGCAACTATTGTAGTCAATATATGAGTTGGTAAAAGTACCCTTCCTGTGTATCTTAGATTTAAAACCATCACCGTCAGTCATAATGAGGGTGTCCAAATAAGGCACCCCTGTGTTACTATGGGTGCAGGTAAATTTCAGAAAACTACTGCTAGTGTTGAGATAGCTGAAAAAGTTGTCAAAGGAGTAACTGTCACCCTTCCAGACAATATAAATGTCATCCAGATAACGAGAATAATACATTATATTGACAAAAAATGGACTATTAAATATCTGATTTTCTTCCCAATCCAACATAACCAGATTAGCGAAGATGGGTGCGCAGGCCGCACCCATTGCTACGCCTCTGGTTTGTTTGAATATTTCTCCCTGATAAAATATAAAATTGTTTTCGAGAACGATACTCATAAGCTCAGTTAAAACTGAGATCTTGTCCCAGTCAAACTTGGTGTGTTTCCTCAGGCTTCTAGTAAATGCCTCCAAACCCTCCTCTATTGGGATACTACTGAATAAATCAATCACATCAATGGAGCTGAAGATCAGATTCTTATTGTCTAAAGTGACAGGAAAATTTCTCAAGAATTCCCACGAATCCTTCACCATATGTTTAAGGTGATCATAAATAAATTTCAAAGAAGTATCAATAACTACTCCTATGGGAAAGGTCTTGGCTTTACTGCCTGAGATTATAGGGCGAAAAGGGGGATGCAGATGGTCCTTATGTACTTTCGGAATACCAACAATTGTTGCCAAAATAGGATGTTCCACAGTCATGAAATCGTAAAAATCTTCAGAAATTCTTTGTTCCAATAAATATTCCTCCAGATACATGTCAATTCTTCTATAAGCAATATTAACTTCGTTTAAAGAAGCTAACACATAATTACCGGAGGCGTGAAGTATATTGTGTAATATACCACTATAAGCTGTTGCATCAAAGATGACAATACCGCCTCCTTTATCTGGCTTCATAATTCTATTACTACAATCACTCATGAGATCTTTAAGAATTAAACTCTCTGAATTGGTTAAGTTAGAAAATGCTTTTGTACTTTTATTTTTGTGAATTTTACTATTAAGAGTGTAAATCTCCTTAACCACTTTTTTATCAAAAGCTGTAGTGGAAGGATTATTATGTGGAATAAAAGTACTTGTTTTCTTTAAACTTGTTCCAGTTGCTACCCTAGAAGTGACTTTATTGTTAAACATAATGGAAAGATTGAGTTTTCTAATATACTTTTTGAATTCTAAGATAGTATCCACCACACGAAAGGCAGGGGTAGGAATAAATTTCAGGCCTTTAGAAAAAAGACTGAAATGCTCAGGTTGCAAACTGATGTTACTGTAATTAAATATTTTAAAATTGTTGTATACACTTACGATGTTATCTAATGCAACAATCCCCTGTGTGGTGGAATTATTCTGCATAACTTCTGACTCAACCACATTTTTAGAATTTTTAGTATTAGTCACTACTTCTTTCTCCATTTTCCCCATTTGGTCCAATTCCTTGGACTTCTTGGTGCAGGAGATGGATAAAAATCCTGCTCATATGTATCTGTGTTCCGATGGTACTCATTATTTTTACCATAAGGAACATGTTCTATAACAGTTTTATTGGAACTCCATTTGTAACAGGTATGTCTGCTGTATTGCTCCTTATCTCTCTGAAGTTTTTTATGTTTACGTTCAAAGGCCTTATTGGCCCTATCTTCTGCAAGTGAAAACTGCTTAATATATAATTTTTCCCATTGTGCAAACGCTAAATCCTGCGTTATGGCATTATTCAGATTCTCTACTTCAACAATACAATTACACAATTTTATGTCATTAAACTTAATTAAAAGTTTCATATAATCCATCCCAAAAGAATCAAACAGTGCATTAAATTCTGTTTCAACATCCACAGTAATGTCAATGCCTAAAGGCAGTTTATAAAATCTCAGTCCCATAGGTACTATTTTAAGAGAAATGCAATGATTTAAATATGCGTTATCAAGTTTCAAAGCATTGATGGTATTTAGCTTTTTTCCAAATAGATAAATGGAATCCCTTAAGGTGCCCCTAGGAGCACGACTTGGACTGTAATTCTTGCCCTTTGTTGGTCTGTCGAATTTACAGTCAAAATTAAAAAAGTCCTGTAAAACATTTTGTTTGTGTGCAGTCCCATTGTCAGTAACAGAATTAAAATGACCAGCAACAGATGGAACAGTACCTTTTTGTTGATTGTTAGCACCAAACACACTAGCATATGTACATGGAGGTTGAGTGCGTTTCGGTCTGGCACCCGTCCGCCTCGCCTCCTCAGTGAAGTTTCCAAAAGAAAAATCAAAGGTGAAATCTGTAACATCAGGTCTGATGTTATCCGACATGGCAACAGATCCCGGTAGGTCTATATCGCATCCAGAGCTCGAACCACATCCTTGTCCGTTGGGTATGCCAGGTGAAGAAGTCGAAGGAATCCCTTCTTTTTCACCCGTAAAGGAAACTGCATTAGCTACTTCCTGCTGTAGCTGCCTTTTCTCCTTGGGCGCCTTCCTTGTATGACACTCGGACGGATTGGTTCCGATGATGTTATGAAACAAACTTTTGTCTCCTGAAAATTTACTGAATAACTCCAAAACCTTAGCGACCTCCCCGCGCAAGGATGACACTTCTGCCCGAAGGCTGCATAGTTCCTTACAATTGTCGGGCGGGGTGCTGCTGATAGAACTGTGAGGGGAATTCATCACGACTCCTGAAAGATAGCGAATTGGAAAAACAACAGATAGAAAAAAAGCAGCTATACCAAAACGCTCGCTGCCACCTCTCACAGAACAGTTCAGCTAAAAGAAACGGAGTCCTTTCTATAAAATATCCAACAATTTATTAGACCAAAGTTGAGCGCTTTCTCTCGCCAAATGCGAGCTTCCTCAGAACAATATATGAAAGATATGGCAATGTTAATATACTAAAAAATGGCGCCAAATAGTGACATTTCACCAATTAACCAATTAATGTATGAAAACAATCACTACTAATTGACAATACATAAATAACACTGTTCATAAAAATGATTAGTCATATGTATAATTCTTACACATGAACGTGCATAGAAAAAAATTATTAATCTAAAAGAAGAAGTGGTTTAATAGACAGAAAGTCATTAATCCCTGGGTATGTGGTGGCGTCAGTGTAGATTTGCCACCATAGTTCTCTATATGCCAGATCATTTTTAAAATTTCCTCCCCTGGGATTGCTCCTAACCACTTCTAAAATTCCAAACTTAAAAAAGTGATCTGTGCCATGGTCTAAAATGTGTCTACAAAGAGCGTTTTTTGTGTCCTTCCTTCTAATACTATACATATGTGAATATATTCTCTGTCTGAATTTCCTCTCTGTTTCTCCTATATAATAGGCTTGACAGAGGGAACAGACAGCTAGGTAGACTAACATAGTTGAATTACAATTTCCCTTGGAAAAATATATTTTAGTGTGATTGATATTATTCAACCATATAGACTCCGAATCATGAATAAAAGAACACTGATGGCAGGAACCACATTTCGAAGTGTTAGATCTTGTGGTTATGTTAAATTTATCAGAATTACCACTTTCCAACATATGTTTGATGTTCCTGCCCATTTTAAAAACAAAATTAGGTTTAAGACCAACATAGTCAATTATGTCCTGCGTAGCTGTTAAAATATGCCAGTTTTTAATAACTATGTTTTTCAACATCTGACTGTAGGGCCTTATTTGGACACCCTCATTATGACTGACGGTGATGGTTTTAAATCTAAGATACACAGGAAGGGTACTTTTACCAACTCATATATTGACTACAATAGTTGCCATCCACATATTTTGAAAAGTAATATCTTCAAAGGGCAATGCATTAGGGCCATCAGAATGACCTCTAAGTATTCTGATATTTTGGATGAGGTCAATTTTATTCTTAGCCTCTTTATAGAAAGAGGTTATGATGTGTCCATGTTGAAAGACATTGCCTCCTATGTGGTCAATCAGTGGGGGCATAAATATACCCCTCTGTTGGGAGCAAATTATTCTATTTCTGTCACCCCTATAGATCAAGATTTGTCTATGGACAAACGGACAGACACTATGGATGGACAAATGGACTTACCACATGTTGTCAATAACAGTTTTCGCAGTGCATTAATACTGGAGTATGGTCCCTACAGCCAGATGTTGAAAAACATAGTTATTAAAAACTGGCATATTTTAACAGCTACGCAGGACATAATTGACTATGTTGGTCTTAAACCTAATTTTGTTTTTAAAATGGGCAGGAACATCAAACATATGTTGGAAAGTGGTAATTCTGATAAATTTAACATAACCACAAGATCTAACACTTCGAAATGTGGTTCCTGCCATCAGTGTTCTTTTATTCATGATTCGGAGTCTATATGGTTGAATAATATCAATCACACTAAAATATATTTTTCCAAGGGAAATTGTAATTCAACTATGTTAGTCTACCTAGCTGTCTGTTCCCTCTGTCAAGCCTATTATATAGGGAAAACAGAGAGGAAATTCAGACAGAGAATATATTCACATATGTATAGTATTAGAAGGAAGGACACAAAAAACGCTCTTTGTAGACACATTTTAGACCATGGCACAGATCACTTTTTTAAGTTTGGAATTTTAGAAGTGGTTAGGAGCAATCCCAGGGGAGGAAATTTTAAAAATGATCTGGCATATAGAGAACTATGGTGGCAAATCTACACTGACGCCACCACATACCCAGGGATTAATGACTTTCTGTCTATTAAACCACTTCTTCTTTTAGATTAATAATTTTTTTCTATGCACGTTCATGTGTAAGAATTATACATATGACTAATCATTTTTATGAACAGTGTTATTTATGTATTGTCAATTAGTAGTGATTGTTTTCATACATTAATTGGTTAATTGGTGAAATGTCACTATTTGGCGCCATTTTTTAGTATATTAACATTGCCATATCTTTCATATATTGTTCTGAGGAAGCTCGCATTTGGCGAGAGAAAGCGCTCAACTTTGGTCTAATAAATTGTTGGATATTTTATAGAAAGGACTCCGTTTCTTTTAGCTGAACTGTTCTGTGAGAGGTGGCAGCGAGCGTTTTGGTATAGCTGCTTTTTTTTCTATTCCTTACTAATGAAATTCTCGTCATTCTTCTCTATACATTCAATCATATAATTTTATAAATTCTTATAATTCCTCTTTTCCCTGTGTATTTTCTCTTTTCCTATATCATATAACATCTTTTATATTTTAGTTTAAAATTTAACCACAATTCTGACCAATTTTTGTAAAATTCATTCATTTCTACATGATCTTGCCATAATCTCATGATCTCTTTTATTTCTTTATTATCCCATTGTACTTTATTTATTCTTGTTATGCTTTTCTCTATTTTTATATAATCATCATTTCCTTTTACCATAATCCACACTGTGCTATGATCTGAAAACCCTTGTGTAACTGCTACTAAACTTTCTGAAAATAAAAAATAATTTATTTCTGTTAATTTCTCCCATCTTCTATATGTCCATGTCTCTAAATTCCATATTTTTAACTGCCCATATTTTATAATGTCCTTTCTACTTTAACATCATAAGCCTTTTTGTTAGGTTGTCTTAAATTGCAATTAAAGTCCCCTACTACAATTATCTCCATATTGTATTATCTTTCTAAACATCTTTTCCCTCTCCTTTTTTTTTTATAACATAAGCATATAATACAATAATTCTCATAACATGTTCTCTCCATCTTATGTCAATAACAGTAATTCTACCTATTATAACAAATGTAACATCTAACACTTTAATTGTATCTTCATATAATACAAGTATTCCTAAACAGGTCTCTTTTCCGAAATTCCATATTGCATTTTCCCCACCACACTTCTGTTTGATATCTTTCTGTTTTTGACAAAAATCTAATATTGTCTAGCATAATAACATCAATATCTAACTTTTTACACCACTCCAAAATCCCTATCCTTCTTCCAACTTTTAAAAACTATTCACATTTATTGACAAAACTTTACATATAACTGTACTTTAAATAATAATATGCATTCATTCTTTCCCTTTCTTTTTTTTCTTTTTTAAGTCTTCTATATTTTCTTTTTCCTTTCTCACTCTTTTTCCAACTGAATTTTTTTTTTGTATTACTATATTTATTTTGCATCATCATTCAAACTTGACTCTTCTTCTTCAACATTTACTGTATTTAAATCATGTTACACTTTATTTTTTTTAGTTACTTGTTCAATATCGGTATTGCTTCTATCTTTTTCCATTTTTTTCTCTTCTATATCATTTTCTATAGCTTTGTCCTGATTACCTTGTTCTATTACATTCTCTGTTATTTATGTCTTATACTACTTCATTTTCCTTTTCTTCACACTCACTCTCAAATGTCCCACTTTTTAAAATTTATAACATTTAGGTTCACAATCTTTTGCACCGTGTTCTAAACCCCACATACAAAACATTTTCTTTTTTCACATTTGTTAATTACATGATCTGTTTTTCCATACAAAAAGCACATTTTTGGCTGTTCCTAATATCTCACCAAACTTCTTTCTCCTTCAACATTAATAACACTTGGAATATGTACAATACAATAATTTTCCAGCTTCAATATCACATTGCAATCCCATGCTTCAGTATAAACTTCTATTATCATATACTTTTGATAAATTCAGCACATCATTACATAGATTTAATACATTTTTTATTAAAGTCTCTTTTTCAACCTCAGTTCAGAATTGAATATTAATTTCTTCTTGGTTTCCCTAAAAGAGGGCTTAAGTATATATAAGTTCCACAGTGAACAGTTTTTCTTTGTTTCATATTCCTCTATAAATTTTTCCATTATCTGCCCAGTCTTGAAAATAATGTCACAAAAAGTCTGGTTATTAATATGTATAAGTGTTCTTACCTCATTTGTTTTAATCCCGAGTGTCTTAATAACTTTGTCCCATACCTTGTATCTGTACATTGGAGCATCTTCCTTTTTATCAACTCAAACTTTAAACAGTCTTTTTCTTCTAACATTCATTTCTTCTACTTGCTTAAAACATATTCCTTCTCTCACCATCTCAATATACAATCTCTTCTCTATCTGCATCTGCTCATTCTGCTGCTCTTCTTCCTTCTGTACTCTCTCCATCATTTCTCCCCAAGATACATCCTTTACATTTTTCAGTTCACTTTCCTGCACCATTTCCAACAATATATCATCCTGCAACCCTCCTGACTGTAGGGTTGTAACACTACAATAATGTGTTGCATCCTCAGATTCAAAAAGCTGCTGGAACACCTCATCCAAATCTATCTCCACTGCATCTGCTGCCTTCATACTATTTTGAAAAGGCTTGACTTCTTTTTCTTTCATCTCTGACACACCATATTCCTCTCTCAGGCTATCCTTGGTGTCTGGCTCCTTCTTTGATGAGTTAAACATATCTGCTGTTCAATTAACAGCACCAAAATCAAGACTTATCTTCTCAACATGCTCTACAACTTCCATTTTTGTTTATGGTAGCTTCCTGCTTCTCCAAGCTGCCTTTGTGTCCAGATGTTCCCCAATGCCCTGGTCAAATTTATCCCAGTAGTATAAATGATAACCATTTGAAATGTTAGGACCTGCTAGAGCGAGTCTGAAAACACAGGGACTGAATGGCAGAAAAAATGGACTTCCATATACTAAGTCTGAGATGACTATTTCTTTGGATATTCCCTTTTCTCCAAAGTATGGAATCTTGGAGTTAGTATATGGAAGTGGGGGGAGGGTGATTGGTGCAGTGGGGCTTGCTCCCTGCAAAAAAGAAATTTAAAGGAGAAGAGCAATGTTCCAGATTCACTTTTCTACATTTTCACTCTTTTTTTTTCACAATGTTGTCACTCTATTTGGAGTACTGTCATTTAAATAGGGAGGCAGTATAAATATTACCTTGGGTATCCTTTGAAAAGAGGCTACTAGCCTAGTGGGACTAACCCAATCAACAAAGGATAAATAACAAAGAAATTCTATTGAACATCTGAAACACAGCATTAGCTTTTTAGTTTAATTGTTTTTGTTACTTTTAAACCATTTTTGCTTTGCCTAAAACTCACTTGGCAAATCTTAGCTAGCTACCAGTGCTATGATGCTTAACATCTCAACAGCTACAGTGCTGCTAGACGTAACATGCAGACATATAGAAGTTGACGAAGGTAAATCAGTCATCTACTTTTATGGTGAGTATCTCTCCTAACTTTTCTATAACATGCATACATCCTTGTCCTCATGTCTACATCGTTCAGTAGAATATTAAGCTATGCATCTACAAACAAAATGGAGGCCACACCTAGCATGCCTTAAGGGAATGCTATATTAAAGCCACCTCTAACTTTGGAAATGAAGTTCAATTTCTAACATTTAGTAAAGGTATAGAAAGCAGACCAAATATCTATGTCTACTTCATGATTACATGAGATGATGCCTTCCTGAAGTGGATACAGAAGTTGTTATGCTTCTGGTAGAATGTAATTTGTCACATATCACTCACATTTTCCTGATTTTAAGGACCATCATTGAATTTATCTTCAAATTTGCTCTGCGCTTACAAAATTTGTACTTCTGTGGCAAAACACTGAGAACTGCTGTTATTAAGTAGTGCAGGCATTACAGTTACAGGGTTCTTGGTGCCACATTCTAAAATGTTAGGGGTAGCCTGATGGTGGGCCTCCACCTTGAAGTGATACTTACTACCTCAAAACCTACTTTGCTCTGCTCATCAGGATGATGGTGAGGGGTAATGTATGCAAAGGCAAGACTGGAAACAGCTGGGGGTGACATATGTCAAAGCAATAGTGGAGACAATGTCAGGATCACTGCTGTAAATAATGTTATGCTACTCCATTTTTTGGGTAATGCAATTTAGAAACATTCTGCGTTAGCGAATAGAGTGGTGCTACAGAATAATGGTAAAGGAGCAACAGATGGCATGCTGTGAGTGTTTATATGCATGCCATTTTTTGTTTGTTTAAATGCTGCCCTCTGTTTATGAAGGGGATGACACTGTTGTAGCTTCTGTGCAAACACTCCTGTCTGTGAGTCCTACACATGGTCACCACTGCACTATGCTCCTCTACATGTCAGTTGCGAGTAAGACTCACAGATGGGAATATGTCTTCACTGTTACCTCATAACTCCTCAGTATGTCTTAAATATTGCTGTAAATGTTAAGCATTTTGTATGCAATACCTGCAGTTCTATTGCTGGCATATAGGGGACAGCTCATAGCTATGCAGGACATTCCACTGGTTTTAATGGGATATAAACATTAAAAAATGGTGTACTATGCAATTTATTTTTATCATGAATTTCAAGGAAGCAATGTGAAAAAATGTTTTGGAATTAATTGACTGAGGACCTATGAAATTTTTCATTAGCATAGACTGCATGTGGGGGTCACAAAGATCCTCTTTATGATTTTTATGTTTAGGTGAGTTGGGAAAGCTCACTACAGTACTACCCCCAGGCATAAAGTCTTTGGAATTCAGCCCCTACTCCTCAGAAAATGTGCATCAATATATATTCTCCAGTTCTATTTATCTTCTGACTGACTTGTACTAATATTTTAAAAAATTCTTGATTCAGGGCCTTTGTCTCAGATTATTTTTGTCTTTGTCCCTTATTTTTCACATAAGAAGTTTCAGACTATCTTTTGACATATCAATGTAAGGTCTTAATCAGGAATTTATAATAAACCTTTCTAAGGAATTCAACAGAAACCAAAAACAATCAGCAATTCAATTTGAAATTATCTCCTTCCCTACTGGAAGGTCTAATTTACTTGAAGTAAAACAATTGACAATTTGATCCAGGTACTAGGTGTGACAGTCCAAGATATGCAGGAAAATGATTGCATGCTATGATCCATGTGGTGCAGTGTCTTCCTACTGATTGTGAGGATATGGATATAAAGAAGGTAGCAGGATCTTCTGGGTCACAGCTGTATCTTTTATCATCTTAGGCATAAATGAAGTGTTAGTGGACATGGTCACTCTATACTAAGACAAATACAGAGTCAGAAGCTCTGCCATCTTCTAATGGATATAGTAACTATTGGCAAAATGATTTTCTATGAAAAGCATTTCAATGTAACTAAAAAGGCAGACTTAAATGGAGGCTTTACCAACTTTTCCAAAACAAAGCTCAGATTCCATTTCTACAAAAAGGCTTCTTAGAAAAAGCTAATTTATTTATTTATATTTATTTATTTATTGACATTTGTTAACCGGGTTTGTCCAGCTGGGCTTGTGGCCCATTTTCAGTGGAGACCCGAGGAGAAAAGCTCCAGCAGTACATTTTAAACAAGTACAATTTTAAACAATATTGATATAATAGCAGTTATAGCAAAAAGATTCACATATGTTGGGTTACATACATAAAGTTAAAGTTGCATTAAAAAGAAGCTAAGTAACAATTTTACGTTGATATAGTTCAATAGGTCAACGATAAAGTTTGTATAAAATTATGCAAATGCATAGTAGACACATTGGAGAGAGAGGTGTAATGAGGTACTAAGTATGGTCCTTTTGAGGGTACATAAAGGGAAGGAAGACTAGGTAGGGCCATGGCAAGGACAGGTTCTGGAATTGAGAAAATAAGCTTTTAGTTAATTTTTAAAGTGTGAGGTGTGGGAGATTGAACGTAGGTCAAGGGGAAGTTTGTTCCAAGCATGGGCAAGGGACTGTTTGTAGAGTAGTTTGCCTACTGACCTTTTTTGGGTGGTAGATATCAAGTAATTGTTGGTTAGAAGTACAGAGGGTCTGGGATGGGATGTAGATGGAAACTAAGGAAGATAGAGATGGACAGAAGGAGGGTTTATAAAGAATAGAGTGTAGCATATGAAATTGATAAGATATCAGAAACTGAGGAAGTTCAAGCCATTGAAGAGAGTTTAAAGAAATGCAGTGGTGTGAGTTGTATGGGGAGTTAGTAATGAATCTGGCTATTTTATGGTAAGTCTGTTGGAGTTTGTTTAGAGTGGTGGCCTGGATATCGATAAGAACTGGGGTGGCGTATAAGAGGGAGGGGAGGAGTGCCTGGCCCAGGATAAGTCTAGATTCAGGGGTTAGGAATTTTTTGTTCCGATATAGCAGACCTAGTTTCTGTTTCTTTTTTTTATACATTGGAGTATGTGCAGGTTGAACTTTAGTTCGTCATCGATAATGATCCCTAGGAGATTTGTGTGGGTGTCAGGTTGGATAGTTGTATTGTTAGAAGATGTAATAAAAAAGGAGGTTTTGTGATGAGAAAGAGAATGGGGAAGGAAAAGTAGGAGTTTGGTCTTTTTGGGATTTAGGATCAATAGGTTGTGAGAGCCATTGCTCAGTGGGTGGTAGGACCTCTTGGGTCAGGGAGTGTAGTTCAGGAATGTTATTTGAGATGGATATAAGTGTGGAGTCGTCGGCATACTGAATAAGGGAGGATTCTTTGCATGAGGTGTAAAGATCATTGGTGAAGATGTTAAACAAAAGGGGCCCCAAGATGAAGCCTTGGGGAACACCACTGGAGATGGGAAGGAAAGGTGAAGAGGATGAAAGCCATTTGACAGATTGTTCCCTGCCAGATAGGGAACTATTAAACCAGGCAAGTGCGGAGGGGGTTAGGTGGACATTTGTGAGTTTACATAGTAGTAGAGGATGAGAGATAGTATCAAAGGCTTTGGAGAGATCTAGGAAGAGACAGGAAATGAGTTTATTATTGTCTAGGGTCTCTGCAATTATATGAGTGAAGGAGAGGAGGGCAGTGGTGGTGCTGTGGTGAGGACGAAATCCATGTTGGGTAGGGGTAAGTAAGTGGTGTGTGAGGAGGTGATTGAGAAGCTGTGAGTGAATACATTTTTCTAATATCTTGGAGAAGGGGGACAGAATGGCAATGGGTCGGTAGTTTGAGGGGTCAGTGGAGTTTCCACCTTTATGAAGAGGGATAGTGAAGAAAGATTTCCAAAGGGTGGGGACAGTTGATTCCAGAATAGATCGATTAATTAGTATAGATATAGGATAGGCAATTGAGTCAGCAGCAAGTTTGAGGAATGTAGGAGATAGATTGTCAGTGGAAGGCGAGCAAGGTTTTAGCTTGAGTAGCAGAGATTTGATGCAAGTAATGGGAACTGGCTCAAAAGAAAACAAAGTTGAGTTAGTGGAACTTGGAGGGGTGGGTGTCGAAGTAGA
Source organism: Protopterus annectens (assembly GCF_019279795.1). Lineage (NCBI taxonomy): Eukaryota > Metazoa > Chordata > Ceratodontiformes > Protopteridae > Protopterus > Protopterus annectens. Next base: position 365,786,735 of record NC_056738.1, read on the forward strand.
GTTTGGCTTAGAGGTTACCAGATTTTGGATGGAAGAGATAAACTGTTTATTCAGGACGGTAGCTGTTTCCTGAGAGGAAGTGGTATAGAGGAAGTGGTGTTGACAAGATTGACAGATTAGTAAGGTGGTTGTGGCAATAAGCAGGAAGTGGAATTGTAGTAGCTAGTGGGACAGGAAGGGGAGGGATAGTTAGATATAAAGGTAATTGTAATGGGGTGGGTGGGAATGGGAGTAGGGTAGGGTAGCGAAGTGAGCCCGAGCGTAGCAAGGGTGAAAGGAGTGGGGATAACACCCTGTTCAAGATGAAGTCATAGAAACAATCAGAAAAAGATAGTGAAAAACTAGCTTGAGAGACACGGATATAAAGTTTCTAAAGGTATAATCACCAGAAATAAAATAAAATAAAAATAAATAAAATATGAGCAGAAGTAAGCTTACAAAATGACACTGGCCTCAAGCTACACAAGTAGATTTACTTAAAGCAAACCCAGTGCGTGCTGTATGGTTAAAATAAGCTACAATAGGGAGGGGCTTTGGAGGGGGAGAGAGAGGTATTACTAGCAGCTAATGAAGAACTTCTTTAAGATATATTTTAATGGTGTGTCTAGTAGCTATGGTACATTTCCAGTGAATGCAGAAAGATAATGTAGAAAAGTTATTCTTAACACAACCATAAGATCAGCCTTTGCTCTAACTACTGGAAAGATAATCTTGGATATCATAAAGCTGAATTTGGTGGTATGAAATCACTCCCATCGCGCCAAATGAGTTTCTAATGCTGAATTTTTTATTCTTCCACAATTATAGCTCTTAATTATTCAAATTGCATGTACCTGCTCAGAATCAAATCCCCACAGTCCACACAGCAAGATATAGATAGCTGAGATATGAGTGAAATACCTTTGCATTCTGTTGAATCAGAATGCCTTAATTGAGAAATACATAAACATTCTGTCACCACCTTCTGAAGCAGGAAGAATTAGATCTGTCAGCCAAACATCAAGTTAATCAACAATCCTTCAAAATGTCTGTAATTGTGCTTAATATATGTATGTGTAATTTCCTACTTAGAATTTATCCACACACTCAGAAGGCATAAAGCAGAACATTGTTTGCATAGGACATCATTCCTTTGTAAAACACACACACACACACACACACACACACACACACACACACACACACACACACACACACACACACACACACATATCAGCTATGCACTTTCTGTCTTAGCTTTTATCAAAATCTTTAAATCTTTGGTGTCATAGAAAGCATGTAGAAAAGACTTATTCTACGTTGTTTTGGAGGAAACTTCTAATGTCTGGTGAAAAAACAAACAGAGCAAGGTCTATAACCCTGAACAGACAACAACCTGTTGAAACACCGATTAATTCATTTGCTGCTTATGGTCTTCAGGTACTGCCTGACTCAAACCACCTGCTGATACATTGTTTTGTGCTCCTAAAAGTGCTATCACTAAGAATAATTCTTCAGCCATCACTGTATCCCATATCTGTACTACAAGAATACAAGTTGCATCACTGTTGCAGTGTTTATAACTACCTGAAGAAAGTTTAAGCAAAAGGTGAATTTTAAACCTTTTATACCTAGAAATGTTACTAACATCTCATTTAACTCTATGTACAGAGATTTCAGACCCATTTCTGAATTTCTGCCAATAAAATTAAAAATAAAGAACAAAGCCTCATGGCAAAATCATCAATCAGCAAGTCAGTTCAGGGTTCATTCATTCTTTTTCCATTGCTCACTCCCTACTTAGGGTCATGGGGAAATCAGAACTTATCCTCCCAGTTAGAAGGGCATAAGGCTTACATTGTTTGGATAAGACAGCAATCTTTTGCAGAACACATATACAAACACATGCACATGAGCTCAGGTACAAGCACACGTGTACGCGCGCACACACACACACACACACACACACACACACACACACACACACACACACACACACACACACACACACACACACACACACACACACACACACACACACACACACACACACACACACAAAGAATCTGACAAATTTCCACACAGAGGGAGGACATGCAGACTCTGCAAAGAAGGCATCCCAACTAGGATCTGAACTGGAGAATGAAGCTCTTCGAAGCAAAAAAAAAAAATAATAAACTAACTGCTATACAATTGTCCTGCCAGAAAAAAATAACATTCTGCTATGTATACCTGAAAGCAATTGTGTTTATCAGTAAATTAATGAAACATACTTTTAAGACTGAAACATGTCTGTGTTATTACTAATACTTTTTTTTTACATTTATGCAACAAAATAGCCTGAGTTTGTATCCTATGTTACTAACAGATTGTAGTCTTACTGTTCTTTAGTCTTTTAGTCAAGTACTACTCCACCATTGTCTCTTTTAAGTTCTGGTAAATTCATATTTATTGCTTCTGAAGGACTGTCCATCCGTCTTAGCCTGTACTGCTTTCCTCTCCTTTTGTGATCAATTTCTCTCAGCAACATTGCCTTTTCCCATGAATGTTGTCTTTGTATTACATGGTCAAAGTAGTTGAGTTTTAGATTTACTGTCCAATCTCCCAGTTGCAATCTGCATTTATTTCCTTAATTATTGACTGATCTGATACTCTTGTAATTCACTGAATTCTTCAAAAGCATAGATTTTCCATCACACAAGCTTAATTGTGGTTTAATTCTCACAAACATATGTTATTAGTAAGAAAACGCTTTCACTATACAGATCATTGTTAACCATGTGATGTCTTTGCTCATTACTATCTTATCCAAATTTGTCATAGCTTTCTTCCCAAGAAGAAGTATTTTTAATTTTATAGATACAGTCTGCAGTCACCATCTGTAGAAATCTTTGAACTCAGCAAAATAAAATTTGTCACTACTTTCACTTTTTCCCTATTAGTTTTAAAATAATGATATGGTTCATATTTCAAAACACTACAGCAGTGAAAGCATACAAATTCTGCCATCCTGCCCTCACTACTTTGAACAGTAAAATCTAAACTGCCCCCGGAATGACATCATCCCATAATGATATCTGCCCAATTCAAAATCTCACAAATGCTGAGATATTAAATTGAATGGTGGACCTTTATACACAGACAGGATGATGAAATTTAGTAACATTCAATGTTAAACTGCAGTACCTAGTCTGAACAGAGTGCAACACTATCAGAGGACTCAAAGAGATTACTGACTCCAGCCTACGTTCTCAGGCAGATCAGCTTCATCTTTATGATGAACTTGGTGTTGCATGACCATGAGACCATTCAGTGCTACATCACCATTGGGAAAGCAAATTGAGGAATGCAGGCACAGCAGCCAACAAGTCTGTAATGCCTGCATTCATGAAATTTCAGAAGAGGGATATGGATATGAGGCCACAAGCCCATCAAGGATTTTTTTTAACAACATTAAGATGAGACATCCTCAGAGAAGTTTGGGGGACAGCTGCCATTACCCACTACAGTAACACATGCAGTCCCAGCTTCTGATACCTGTAGTACAGCTCCAACTGTGTGCAGAACTAGGTGCTGCATGTAGTCCTGCTTCCCACCTGGAACTGCCTATAGCATCTAATTCTATATTCAGGTGGCACTTTCAACTTGATGAAAACCCTATTCATTTCAATGGGCTTAGCAGCTGATTCACCCTCATACATTGGCAAGCCTTAACAAAGTATAACACTGAATTATTTCATCGAGGTAACCCTGATTTCCCTTTTGGAATCAGGCACATGGTTCCACCAGTTCCCACTAGTATATGCCAAATGGGGATTGGTGTAGCCCTATCTTTTGAACTCCAACATAGAATAATAAGCCAAGTTGGGTGTGTTACTCTGTGCCCAAGCCTTTTGAAATCTGGTCCATCATCTTAGTTTATTTTTTAATCTTGAGCAGTAAACCAGGTTTTGTGCTTTCTACTGTCACCTCTATCAGCAGGCTCTTCTTGCTTTCAGCCTTCAGATTGATATCTGCATATCTGAGCTTGTCAACATTTCTCCTGGGAATTTTGATTATTCCAGCATCTAATTCACCTAACCTAGCACTTTGCCTGACACATTCAGCATATAAATTAAATCAATAGGATGAGAATGTACAGCCTTGTCACACTTTTTTCCAATGAATGAATCAGTTATTCTACATTTGGTTTTAACTATTGCTTCTTGGTCTAAATGCACATTCTTCTGGAGACAAATAAGGTGACCAGTGTTTCCATTTCCCTTAAGAACTTACCATAGTTTGTTATGGTGCACACAGTCAAAGATTATAGCATAGTCAGTAAAACAAAACTAAATGTTCTTCTGGTATTCCCTTGGTTTCTCTATTATCCAGCAGATGTTGTCAATTTGATTTCTGGTGCCTCTACATCTTCTTAAACCAGCTTGTACATCTAGAAGTTCTAGCTTTACGTATTGCTGGAGTCGAGCTTGCAGAATCATAAGCATAACCATGCTAATATACAAAACAAGTGCATTTGCTCAATAAGTTGAACATTCTTTAGCATACCCTTTTTGGGACTGGTATATAAACTGACCTTTTCCAATCCAGTGGTTCTGGTTGTGTTTTGCAAATTTGCTAGCATATTATGAGCAATGTTGTAACAGCAGCATTATGCATGATTTAAAACAATTCAATCAGAATTCCATCAGTTCCTGTACCTGCAAATAGTAAGGGTTTCTAGTGTTCATTTGACTTCACTCTCCAGCATGTCTGTCTCTGAATCAGAAAACATACCATCATATTTGTTAGTGATACTGGGGTTCTTTTCATTTAGCTCTTTATATTCCTATCACCACTTCCTAATATCTTCCACTAGTGCTAATCCCTCCCATCTTTATCTTTCAACATGGCCATTTTTACATGGAAGTTTCCTTTAATGTTGCCAGCCTTCTAAAAGAGATACACTGTCCTTCATATTGCATTATCTTATTCCATTTCTTTTCAATGCTCATTTAACTATGTCTCCTTATCTCTTCATGCTGTTCCCTGACACTATGCATTCAGTTTAACATATTTTTCTATACTTCCATTACCTTTGCTTGCTTTTCTTTTCTTGGACACTTCTCTCCACAGGCAGTTATTTTCTGTTTGGAGCATATTCATTTTTTTAGCATAGGCATCTTGAATTTCATTTCTGTCTTATCTAACATATAAAGATATGCAAGCAGTACAGCTTGCTAGATGTTATTACATCGGTAACAGAACAGTCAATATGCAGTTTATATGTACCCCTACTAGTGAAAGGAAGTATAAGCCTATTTATTAGTTTAATGAATGCACAAGCCACAAAGTTTAAGGAGTTTTCAATTCTAAGACTACAATGGTTCAGATGTTTATAATCAGTAAAACAAGCAACAAATATTTTTATTTTATTTTTTGTGTTTTACCAGGCTAGAACAATGATCAAGATGGACTAATTTCACTCTCAAATTTGGAGAAAAATAGAGAATTTGAATAAGACTTACCCTTGGATTCACTAATCCTCCATGTAAGTCTTAATAAGTCTTACTCGGAGGCTGGAGTTAGCGTGCCATGAATATTCATGAGGGCATACTGACTCAACCGTAACTCTTACACGGACTGAGTAGGAAAGCAGGGGGCGTGTCCGACTGCCGAGAAGTCTAAATGTGCACGCCCCTGCAAGGTTTTAAAAAGCATAATGTCAACACACAAGAGCGAGTTTGCTCAAATGTACTTGCATCCAACACCACACTCCCTGACACTGTAAACCTCCATCACACTTATATAAAGTAAATAATTATATATATATTTTTAAATCCATGATATAGCTGCCCGTATTTGCGCGTGTGTGCGCAGGTGTGCCTATTGCTTAGTTAGAGGTAGCAATTCTGACATGGAACAGCATAAAAAAGAATGTTTATGCAAATCACACCAAATTGCAATAGCATAATGGTAGAGCGTATGCACAAAGAGAAGGCATTCACGGTTCGATTCCCACCACTCCCCTTCTTATTTATGTTTTAAATCAGTATTTGAAATAATACCAGACATATATGATTAAAATTTTATTAAAAGCAGTGACATGGCCAATGTATCAGTGAACAAAATATATATTTTTAAAGGACCCAGATATATAATAGCCTGCTGTTAAGCAATGCTTTACACAGCTAAACACAGGTGCCCATAGTTTAATAGCACTTTACCCAGCTAAACAGAGGTGCCCATACTTTAATAGCGCTTTACCCAGCTAAACAGAGTTGCCCATAGTTTAATAGCACTTTACCCAGCTAAACAGAGTTGCCTATAGTTTAATAGCGCTTTATCCAGCGCAATAGAGTTGCACAAAGTTTAAAAGAGCTTTACCCAGCTAAACAGAGTTGCCCATAGTTTAATAATGCTTTACCCAGCGCAATCGAGTTGCCCATAGTTTAATAGCACTTTACCCAGCTAAACAGAGTTGCCCATAGTTTCTTCTTCTTCTTCTTTCGGCTTTTCCTGGTTAGGGGTCGCCACAGCGGATCATCTGTCCGCTCATGACTGGCAGTGGAGTTTTACGGTGTCGAGTTGCCAGCCCGGCGCCCAACCTTCCACAGAAGGCACACACGCGCACACACTCACACCTAGGGCCAACTTAGAGTGTCCAATCCACCTACTGCATGTCTTTGGGATGTGGGAGGAAACCGGAGCACCCAGAGGAAACCCACGCGACCACAGGGAGGACATGCAGACTCTGCACAGAAGGCACCCCAGCTGAGAATTGAACTGGAAAACCTCTTGCTGTAAGGCGACAACATTAACCGCTGCACCATCGTGGCCACCCAGAGTTGCCCATAGTTTAATAGCGCTTTACCCAGTGCAATAGTGTTGCCCAAAGTTTAAAAGCTCTTTACCCAGCGCAATGTGTTTGCACGGACGTGCGAGCCGTGCCAACCAGGGCACCATGGAGCAACGTAGAGCTAAGTTGCTTAAACACAGCCACACCCCCTAGCCTGTCTAGACAGTATTAAAATAAAAGAATGACCAGGTTTGAACCCAGGACCCTGTGCATCATAATCAAAGTACAGAACCACTAAGCCATAACAACATAGGGGAAGCAGCCACTATTAACATTTATAAACTTACGAATGGTAGTTTAACCATTACTAAGCAGGTCTGCAGTCAGCCGAGAATTTTACAAAACGGCCAATCACAAAAAAGTGCGGAAAATGCGGCATATTTAAGCCCCATAGGCAGGAATATTTGCCATAACTGACTGTAGCTCACATTTGCAGTCAGAATGGCAGGTGCAGGAGAGGGTTCATGCTTCCGAGCGCAACGTTGGGGGCATCGAGGAGTCCAAATACATGGTTTGACTCCTTGTTCACCGTCATGAGTGAAGACTCCTGCAGGGCCAGTTCCAAGGGATGGAGTACAAGGCAGAGGCTTGGAACCGGTTAGCTCGTGACCTCACCAGTGCCACAGGCATTCCTCGGACTGGTGAGCAGGTCCATCACCACCATGCAGACCTGAAGAGACAAAAGCAGGACCGCCTGAACCAGTGGATACAGGAGGCCCGTGGGATGCAGAATGCCCCACAACTGAGTATGCAGCCATGGAAGGCAGTATGTAAGAATTGATAATGGAGTACGTATAACGGATAGGTATGTCTCAATATCCCTTTATTTACTTTACAGCTGCAGGTGACTGTGCTACGAATCAGCAAGCCTATGCTGATAGGCTGCTAAGGCTGCACTACCAGGCAGGTTAGTGATTTTTCTGCATGTATTGTTATATAAAATATGGGAGAGAGCATGAAATAAAGTGTTGTAGTCCAATAAAACAGCCATAGAATTGCCTGAATAAGTCATCTGCATGTACTGTCAGATAAAAACGTCAGAGAGGCAGAAAAAGAGTGCAGTATCCCATTAAGAAAGGTAACATATGTCTGGAATAATATCTCTGCAGGCACTGTCATATAACATAAGTGAGTGAGCCTGAAAAAAGATTGTTCTAACCTATTAATAAAGGTATAATATGTCTTGAACATGTCTGCCATAAACACCGTTAAAACAAATAAAGGAGTGAGACTGTGGAAAAGTGTACAATGTCATTAATAAAGGTCTAAAACCCAGAGTGTGTCTGTGTCACAGAGTCTGAAATGTTGTTGTACCCTTACATTATACAAACAGTACTGTTTGAAAATGTAATGGCAACCCAGAGTTATGCAGTCCCATATAAAGTGGGTGATGGAAGTGCTATTAGCTGTGAAACATATATACAGTCCACAATAGTCAGTTACTGGCTGGCATGAATAAGTAAACCTGGCACATGTGTAGCATGTAATTATTCACCAGAAATGTGAGTGTGTGTCAAGAAATGCAGGGTTCTGTACAAATTGAAGTGAAAATGTCATGTGAAAACATCCCAGATATGTAGATAAAGAAATATAAATGCAAACAAGAAATATGTAACAGTAACATCTGCATCCTGGACAGTTAGTATGTCAGATATAGGTCAGACATATATTGAACTAGCCAAACCCATGACACAACCTAATGTATGGTGGCAAGTGTAATAATACAGGTAGGGGATATACACTTGCAGTCACTGGGAATGTAGTGTAGACTAAAAGGTCATTATAAGATGTTAACCGAGGTGTTTTCTACACCCTACTGTATGTGCATAAACCATGCAATTCCACACCTCAATGGGTATGTGTAATCTTAAATATTTATTATTTTATAAATATTTGCATTGATGTTGATGCATGTGCCCTGTTCAAACACCACGTTCATGGTGGCCTGTTGCTACCAAACATCCCTGCATGCTGTTGGAATATCCACTGTCGTTCAATATATGCATGTGTTATGCTTGCTGTTCAACTGTTGGAACCTTGGTGTGTTGGGTTAATGGGAATATTACTGCATGCTGTTACAACTAATCTGGAATGCTGTTGTTTATGTTGTAATTAAACACACCTAATCACAGAATGTATGGGAAGGCCGGTCCCAGCAGACCCACCTGTCCCTCCTCAGTTGGCGAGTGCACCTGATACCAGCGGCTCTGGTGTCCAGCCCGGGCTCCCCTCCTCCATTGGTCCTGTGCCACCTTCGAGTGGAAGAGCTGCAGGGGATGGGGCTCGTCCCCCCCGTGAAGCGTGGGCAGAGGAGGGCCATCTGTCATCCTTGCTAGGGTCCGGGCTGTGGTGCGTAGGGAGATCCAGCGTTCAGTCGCTGATCCCCTACACCAGCTCGAGTCGAGAGTGGCGCGTCTCTCAGGTGAACCTGCCTGTCCTACACAGCCCTCAGCACAGCCACCCTCGGGGCTGTAAAGGTGCAGTGGTGACTGCCCATGAGTGGGGATCTCAGTTCCACTGTTACCATCTGTGGGCTCATGGGCTTGTGATTTCCAAACATCCTTCCCTGTCAGTTGTGTTCACCCACCCCATGTGTCAAACTCCGCCCCTGTATGCGTCTTGTTAGTCTTGTCTGTTTACCTCCCCAACCTACCTCCCCAAATATACCTACTTCCTCTACCTCACATTCCACTCTCACCTGAAAAAAAAAAAATAAAAAAAAGGGCAATCTGTTCCCACAAAAAATTACGCCCCATATATAGCTGCCCAATTCACACACATGTCCGCTGGACATGTAAACTGATAATTCTAATTGGCAGTACAACATATTTTGTTGTCCTCACCCCTCTCTCAGGGGTGGAAGGTTTCAAATTTCACACCAAATTTCAAACATATGCACAGCTGTTGCTGGTAAAAAATGGGCAGCTATGAACCTTCCCTACACCTATCCTGCACATCCCGAGCTGGTTTCCCTACTGTCTTTCCCTCTTTGTGCCCCCTTTTTCACCACTTTCCTATCTCCCCATTTTCTTTTCTTTAAAAGAAATTAGCGCGGGGTTAGCGGGAGTAAGCACTTTTAAGCAGTAGTTAGAAGGGGTGCGCGAGTGTGAGTTTGTGTGTGCTTAGCTAAGCATTGCTAAGCGTCGCGCAAACCCGCTTACAACTGCTTAAAAGTGCCTTAGTCACTCTGTATGACAAGGACCTTGTACTGCTCAGCAGCAAAATAAAAAACCTTGTCGGTCTTGAACCCAGGACCTTGGACTCACCAGTCTGCATAAAGTATCACTACACCACAGCAGATATACAATAACTTAGTGCTGAAAGCAATATATCATGCATTACCATGACTGAATGTAAAGGGAAAATAGGAATGGCATAACACAAATCTTGTTCTGTGGGCCTTAACCAGCAGGTGTTGTGGAATTGCATGACATGACTGTGAAAAGAGAATGAGTCATGCTAGTAGGGAATAATGTTGCAGTAGCACCTTACAAACCCCACACAGTATCAGAGCAGGATAAACACTGGCATATTTGCATAGGTCACAGGCCAGACCTCCCAACAGTGACTGATCTACAGTGATGACCCTGATTTGTAAACAAATGTTAGCTGTGTCCCTCTGACTCCCTGTGAAATGTACTAACAGTAGGCAGAAAGGTGGGGAATCTCACTTAATGACAAATGTCAATAAATGAGAGTAGACACTGCTTGCACGTCAGAAAAGGTGTAGTAATACATATGCTCTGAATCCCCCAAAGTCTGAACTGCAAAATGTCTGAAATATATCACAGGTGTATCCCAGTTATATGTACCTTTCCCTGACTCTGTTCAAATATATACCTGAGAGTATCTGAGGCCTGGAAGAGTCAGAAACACACAGGCATATCAGCTTGTCTGCTGTTACACACTCTTCAAATAACTGTAGAATGAATCCCACAAGCATGCCCTTATGTAGAAGTACAACACAGAAATATCAAAGGATGTAGCCATGTACTGCTAGCAACCACCTGTGATAATGCTATTGTTCAGGTGCTGAAAAGACTGCTGTGGTGCACAGTCAAAGAATACGAGGCTGACCTCTGTCTACCATCTGGATATGTCCACAGGTGGGAGCTACTCAGACAGACTACTAGCCTTTATAGACTTACAGGTACACAGCAATTCTGCATGATCAGTAAGATAAACATCACACGATAATAAATAATGCACTCTGCACTTCTGCACCCCTACCCAAAGGTACTATATACCCATGTAGTCAGGCACAACCAAGGGTGTAGGTAGGCATACACAGTAGTGAAATATGTCCAGTTGTCCTGAGCAGACTGTGCTCATGTCAACACAAACAAACCACAAACTGTTCAGAAGTGAGTAACGTATTAATGACAGTGTAGCAGTTCACAAACAGTGTATATGCCTATTCATAATTGGTAGTACAACACACTTTGTTGTCCTCACCCCTCTCTCAGGGGTGGAAGGTTTCAAATATCCCTCCTAATGTATTGCATATGCACAGCTGTTGCTGGTAAAGAAATGGGCAGCTATGGACCCTCTCCACACCCATCCTGTGCATCCCGAGCTGGTTTCCCTACTGTCTTCCCCTCTTTGTGCACCCTTTATCACCACATTCTTATTTACTTTTCTGTCAAAGAAATGAGTGCAGGGGTTAGTGAGAGTGAGCACTTGTAAACAGTAGTAAGCGGGTTTGCACCAGTGTGCGCATGTGTGCGCTTAGCTTAGCATTGCTAAAATATGATAAGCTAAGCCAAGCTTGGCTTAGTATTGCTAACATAAAATAAGCTAAGCTAAGCTTAGCTTAGCATCGCTAAGCGTCACCCAAACCCGCGCAAACCCGCTTACAACTGCTTAAAAGTGCCTTAGTCACTCTGTATGACAAGGCCCTTGTACTGCTCAGCAGCAAAATAAAAAACCTTGTCAATCTCGAACCCGGGACCTTGGACTCACCAGTCTGCATGAAGTACCACTACACCACAGCAGATATACAATAACTTTGTGCTGAAAGAAATATAACATGCATTACAATGAGTGAATGTAAAGGAAAAATAGGAAAGCCATAGGAATACATTGCAATAACTACTGTTGTATGCCAGTTAATTCTCTAATTCGAAAAGAAAGTACATACTCCCATGTATCCAGTGTTAGCATTAGGAGGTGTGAGTAAACCTACACACTGAGAAGAGTGTACTGGAAGAAGCAACAGTCAGGTTTCAGTACAACATGCATTTCACTGGCTACTACCCAGCTTCAGATATGAGACATATACCAACCTTCTGACTGAGACAACAGTGTCCACAGCAAACAAGCATGGTCCCCACCTTGCAAAACTGAAAGGGCTACGCCTACCTAACCTATAATTTTATAGCAGTGTCCTGAAATCACAGTGAGAACTGCAATTACCATACAGCAGGCTGCATGCAATTACTAAATGGTGGGCACCAACTGGTGCAGAGGCCATCACATGCACATGTGCAGATACCTAAAAAAGCAGCCTGTATCTGCTGTCCACACATGCAATAATATCATTGCAACAACTGGGAGAGAGAGAGAGCACTAGTGAGAGAGACAGACAGAAACAGACAGACACAAACAGGCAGAAGGAGACAGATGCTGAAAACAAACAGCAACACACAGAGGAAACAAAACCAAAAAAAAATAAATAAATAAAAAAAACACCTACAACAGATGGAGGTGAGGAATACAAAGGTAAGGTATGTAACAGATATGTATTTGGTGACATCCGAAAGATGTGTCTGAAGGGTACTCTACATACTGTGAATCATCCATATGTGGCAGCAGTCCGTATCTATATGTACATGCACATTTGCATAGGGCAAAGGACATACTGCAACTGTTAGTGAAGGCTGGACATAAGTATGTTGTTGGAGGCTGCTATGTGCACATATGTATGTAGGTTGTATTGTGTGGCATTGCAGAAAGCAAGCAGTGCCAGTATATGTCATATGGTGTTAAACGCTGTAGGACTGAGCTACAGGCAGTGAGGCCTACAACAGCTATATGGCCTGAGGACAGCAGAATGCATTCTGCACAACATTGTGCAATAGTATTACATAACCGTATGTCTCACAACTGTTGCATAATTGACATTCCCACCATGAAAGGTGGGAAGTATATGTGCCTATATGTGCAGCTATATGTACAGCAATGGATGTTTACATGTATGTGTATATATACATGTATATATACATATATATGTGTGTATAGATATATATATAGATATATATGAATATATATGTATAAATATAGATTTATATTGATATATATGGATATGTGCAGATATATATATATATATATATATATATATATATATATATATATATATATGGATATATGTAGATATATATAGATATGTATGGATATGTATGGATATGTATGGATATGAATAGATATGAATAGATATGGATAGATATGAATAGATATGAATAGATATGTATAGATATGTGTAGATATGTATAGATATGGATAGATGTGGATAGATATGGATAGATACGGATAGATATGGATAGATATGTATATATGTATGTATCTGTATATATATATATATATATATATATATATGAGAGAGTGAGGGAGACACGGGGTCATATGTACTGCAACAGGTGCCTGTTGTCCAAGGCATGGACTGAACACCAGTGTTGATACCGCAGTGCCATACCCCATTCCAAAACACCTTACGCAGTAACTGCCACATAGGTGGTAGCCTGCCTAACACTGATGGTGTCAGAAGGGTACATGGGACACAGGTGGACCGTAGGCTCCCCTTTGATAATCACAGTGATAACAGTAGTAATGTAATCTGTCTATGTGGTACGTGTCATCACAAAAGGTGTGTCATCTAGGGAAATATAGGTCGGTGTTCCCCTCTACTCATCACAATGCCCCATGTGGTATGTACCTCACATGACAACTACAGCAAGTGGAAAGGCCACAGACATACCTAACAAAGAGTAATACTGCCCTCAAACACATGCCCTATGCAGACTGACTCGCAAACCACAGCTAGAGTGCGTTGTATACCGCCCACCCAGAGGTTACCACTGCCAGACATACAGAGGTATGTTACACCCATAGCAGTTGGCCAACCACCATGACAACACCTCACAATCCCTCCGGGCTACATGACTTTGGGCCCTAATCCTGGTCACCTCACTAAACAGCACATGCTGGAGGTACAGGTTCCTATCCACAAATATGCCATACTCTGGACTAAACCACCCAGCATGAACAAACAAGGCTCCTCATTAGCAGATGTCATACATACCCCTGATGATTGTTTTGGAGATAGGTAATATGCCCTGGGAGTCACCTCTGTGTATCCGGTTGACAGGAGCAAGTGAAATAATATTACATGTGTGTCAAAGGCCAAGGTAGCATATGGCTACGCTGCTCTAGGCCCTAGGGCCAATAGCGTATTACCTACCTATGACACAATGCACACACACATGTACTCAGTGCAATAACTGCTATGTGAGGTGGAATGAGTGTGACAGTGACTGTGTGCAAGGTTTGTAAAGGTGTGATAGCTTAGTGTGAGGTTGTGTCTGTCATGGTAGTTTGTGTCCTAGGTGTGAGGCCGGAGAAAAATGTGTCAGTTATTGGGATGCAGACATAGTAGGATGGCATATGTTGTGATGTAGTTCCTTGTGTACGACTGTGGTGTCCCAATGTAGGCTGAAGCAACACATGTATGCTCAGTAAGTGGTACTGCTGGTGACTCCAACTCACATATGAACTGTTGTACTACCTGAAGCTGTAGGCCTAAACAGCACAGTATGGTGTATGTTCACAGTCCCTGGTAACACTGTCTTGTGTGTTTCCTGTAGTCTGCACAGATTACATACCACAGGCATAGGTATCTGTAAGTAGGGGCACACAGTACTATAAGGTACACAGGTAATGCTCATCTGTGTCGGCATACATCTGTGTGTTGTATGTATGTCCGATGTGTGTTTAATGATGCCTGTACCATTCCCGCAATGACATGTGTGTTACAGGGTATGTGTGTGCACCTAGCAACATGTATACTCTGTTACAGCAGTATGCCAGCTAAATTAACAACCGTGCACATATGTTAGGTAGGGGTATGGCATCAAAGACTAGGGTGGTTTACCAGTAATACTGTAAATGTACATGACATTCATTGCATTGGATGACATATTTCTTCATGCATTAGCTTGATATATACCCCCGGGGCGAGGTTGTGCATTGTATCCCAAACAGTGTGCCGACTACTGGTGTATACTGGTGTGTTATATGGAGTGTTGCAGGCACTGTCAGCCAGTTGTGGGCTGAGCACTGATATGTGGTATTGAATGTGTGTATTCTCTGATAGACAGATAGATGCTATATATGGCAGTTAAGTGATATCTGTACTTCATAATGTTAAGCGTGCCACATGACATGCTCACACATATCATTTAATTGTCTTCCAGGGTTATGGCTCATCAACATAATCCATCGTATTCAGCTGTGGAGGAGCAGGAAATTCTGAACAGCCTGGTGCAGCACTATAACCTGCTTTTTTCCAGGGCCAGCCAGCACCAGCATGACCGTACTGCACTGTGACAAGACCTTGTTCGCCAGGTAAATAACATAGGCATGCATAACCGGACATATGAGCAGGTACGCCATCACTGCAGTGATTTAATTAGACATGTCCGGCGGCATGCGTCTGATATCCATAGGCAACAGCTTGCCACAGGTGGTGGGGTGGCCATACATCCCCCCTCACCAGAGTGGAAGAGCTGCTCCTAAGCATGGTGGCTCCTAGCCTACAGCAGCAACAGCGTCACACGTGTCATCATGGAGGCCAGAGCCACCCAGCAGGATGACATGGAGCGTGCAGGTAATACGCCCTAGCTGTAGACTACCATTACCTGTATTATTAGAATATGCATATGTGAGATGTGTACTATGTGTTTAGCAGTTGTGCTGCCTAACGTGTGCAATACTGATATTTGGAATAGTATCCGTACACCTGTGACTGTTGACTGTTGTTCCACTGTCATTTAGCACACTCACAGTAGCAATGCCACAGTTGTGGCCACTGACAAACTGTGTCATATTCTTCTAGGTCCCTCTGGAGTGACAGCAGGGCAGACAATACATGCTGGTGAGTGTGTTAACACTTTAATATTGGTAATGAAATGTGCATGTCATAGGTGAGGTGTAGGCCATGTACACGTAACACATCTATGCATAACGCATGCTGTGCATGTTTGCTGTGAGATATCAATCATCTCAGTAAAGTCAGTAGCTGCCTCAATCACATGCAATGCACAGTGGAGCAGACACAATTGTGGCAACACTGTACTGCACATTGGATATGCATAGTCGCTACAGCTGTACACAACAGAACAAGTTTGTCTACGCAGTACACGAAAACATGCTACATTTGGCATTACCACACACCCGCTGTAAGGTCACACTTCAGTATCCCACATGTCATGCACACACACATGATGTACCTCAGGGTAGAGGCCTATCAGGGGGCTGTGCAACACTCTGCAACACATAACACAGTCATGTTAGGCAATGCTCCCTATTGGGCACCTCACACACCCATGTACAAGGTGGCTGTGTAATTGTGAATGTAGCCACGGCACTGCAGTTCAGGTACAACATGCTAGGCGGTGGTCTTGCACACAATAGTAGCTGTGAGTGACCACAAGATGCATGTTGATGATGGCACAGGGTACTACACCCCATCCAGTTACAGTGACCACAGTACTACTCATAGCAATCATTGCTTTGCACCTCAGTGTTGTGTGTGCAAACATATGTACCTATACACAATATGCATAGCATGTTGTCTGCGTGCTTACATATGCCAGTATACACAATATGCACAGCAGTCACCATCCACACAAAGTGTCACATATATGTCCTGGAATGCTAGTGGGTGTATAGGTCACTTGACACACATTGGGTATGTGTGGTGTTTAATGTTGCAGTCATGTAGCATGCCATGCCATGTCTGGCAACCACATATCTGCAATATGTCCCACACTCACCATAACCACTGTACACTGGCCATGTCAAGCATTGGGATTCCTTCACGTCAACATGCACCGCACATCCCGTGTGTGTACATAGCATGCATGTGCTACACCCGTGCCCACTATTATCTGCTATGGACACAGACACTGCACTCAGACATGGATATCTATGTGTCACACAGATAACACATGCAGCCATGGCATGTATACTTGTGAGTGATGGTGCACAGGGCATTGCAAAGCTGATAATACCTGCACAGCAATGTTGTGTCCATGTACACATTGTGTTCCAGGGTGTAGCCAATCACTGAACAACTACACAGTTGCATCAAAGCCATGTATACTGCCATTTAATAGGGGCGTCTACACTTGCACTGCATGGTCTTGTGCAACACATATTCTGCATGCTGACACGTGTGTGGTGACTGTCAACCTTGTTATACTGACACCCACCTTCACCCACTATAGAGTATGTGTTGGATTGCCGGTATGTGTGTGTATGTGCTGTAGTGAGGTGTGTATTAGTGTTCATGTGTGCATGTGTTCATGTGTGCATGTGTTCATGTGTGTATGTGCAGACCGTAAAGTGTGTTTCCTGTCTTCCTCTCACAGGTGCTGAGTTAGGGGTTGGTGAAATCAGCAGGCAACCTGAAGCCACTGCCACGAATAGTGGTGATGATGACATGTATTTTGGCACAGGAAGATTTGACAGGGTCTGTCGTTGGTCCGCCAATCGACAGTACACAGCGGTCAACCCCATCTATGCACACACTCATACTGTCAATACATCCCTCACCACCAATGGCCATAGGCAAGGGACAGCATACAGTTGACATTGACCAGGAGAGTGTGGTACCCATGGCACATGAATCCCCTCACAGCAGCCATAGCCGTAGACCTGGAACGGTACCACATAGGCGGAGGTCCAGGGGTTCTCAGGGGAGCACCACTGGTCGTATTGCCCCTGGCAGGCATGCCCTCACAGGTCTTATGATGACCAGTATGTTCCAGGCTGTAATGCAGGCTCAGGCATGTATGGAACGGTACACCAGGCAGGGACTTAGGGCGCAGAGGGCACATTACATCGTTATCAATGACAGCATCCGTGATCTTGCCGGTGCCATCCGGACTTACACCGAGGTCATTGATAGACATTGGGGGGAGACATTAGATGCCCTCCACAACATGTCTTCCATGAGCCAGGACCATGCGGGACGGTTGTGACGTCGACGTGGACGCATGCCAGCAACAGCAACAGCTGGCAGTGGTCGCGGATGGCCCACAGTTCACAGCCGCTCCCGTAGTGGCAGTACCAGCCCCAGCAATGCTGGGGCTGGCCTATCCATTGACCGTCCCAGTAGACCACGTGCACATGGCTCTGGCCAGTCCCAGCAGGGACATGGGTCCAGTCGTCATACTTCTGCCTCTGATGACAGCACCCAGTCAGGGTTGGTACCCGATACTGTCTGTAGCACCCCTGCCAGGCACAGGTACTCTGTCCGTGGCCGGAGACAGTGATCTGTACAGCCTAGTAAGTACAGTCTGTGGTTGTCGCACAAACTACCGTATATGGCAGCCACATGGTGGAGCTGTGTGCATGCAGACACACAAACATTAACCAAACAACTAGGGCTCACACATACACACACACATTACATCAACATTGGCCCATGCTGTACTGTTGTCCCCCACACACACACACACACACACACACACACACACACACACACACACACACACACACACACACACACAGACATGTCGACTGGATGGGTCAATGTCAGGCTCTGGCAAACAACAAAACGTCCTGTGCATATGATGATACCTGTGTCGCATCCTGTCATCTGCATCATTGACGGAGGGACAGGCTAACATGGTGCTGATGCACAGGGTGACACTATAGCAGTGTAGCAATAATAGCAAGTTGTCAACAAGGAAGTGCAACAACACCCTTGTAGGTATATTTGAGCAGACATTATGCATCAAAGCTCTGATTGTCAATATAGCATTGTTTACACCCCTGTTAGGTCTGAGTATGTATTGTCCACCCATGTGCCACTTGGCTGAAATGTAATGTGTTGCCAGCATGTGTTAGTGAGTGGACAGTACGTGTGTGATGTGTGCAGTACAGATTAGCAAGTGTACATCTGTGAACATGGTGGGTGCGCACTGTCTGGATGTACGTGCATAGTGGACACATGGGACGTGTGGCATACCGTGTCATACACATTGTTAACATTTCATAGTATCTTTCAAAGGCCAGTATGCATTCTACTACAGTTATGTACTAACATGGGTAGATGTGTGTATGACATGGGTTGACACTGTGATGTGGGTGATACCATTAATATCTGTCAATGATTTGCGGTCTGGTAGTATACACAACCTCAACAGCATGACTATAAGCAATCATTGGATGATGTCCTGACAAATGACACACAATAGTAGGGAACCCAGTAACAATTGGATCCTTCTGGTGCTACACTATAACACTAACCAGTGGTAATGACCGCCACCCATTCCTGTGACCACACCTGTTTGGCATATAGCCCCCTTAGGTACATGCAGACACACTAGGGATGTGACCATCCAAATCTGGAAATGCATGGATTGGCCTACAATGCATGGCCTACAATGCATTTCCTGGATGGGACGCATATCCTACACAAGGGTATCATACAGACAGATACCTGTTGTCTGATACATGCTGTATAGCAGTAAGCCGACTATGGCATATTCATCCTCATGTACTATACATACTATCCCGTCAGTACCACACAGGTGGTAGCCCTCAACATGTATGTTGGGTACCAATGTGTACATACTGCCTCATGTTATGTCATGTGTCCCTTGGTATCCACATATCCATAGGTATTGTGGAGTCCCAAGGTGTATCACATAAGTCATTAGAGGCCTGAATGCATATCCACAAGGCAGTCGTACACCTATAAAGACTGTCCATTCTTGGCAGTTTTTGTTTGTGTATGACCATGTCTGACATATACTCCAGGCATATACCCTCACTCACACTACTCTTAAGTAACTGCCATGGGTGTGTGTGCCACAGATGACCTTGACCACAGAACACGACAGTGGATGGCCTTGTCACATGCACACATATGTGACCTACGATCTGAGAAGCAGCGGCACAACCTGTCAATGGAAACAAATGTATTCATGTAGTATGCAGGCTTCACACCTATGTACTGATTGAGGGGACATGTACACATATATATTTGCCACGCAGATACCTGATGTGTGCAATGCACTTACTGTTGTAATCATACTATGTCATACCATAGTAAAAGCAAAACCCACACCGCATTAATCAACAGTGACACACACACAGTCAGCATTTGCAGGATTCAAACCCCTACCTAGCTATGTTATGACACTAGTGAGCGATGCATTAACATTGCACGCTATCTGCTTTACTGGGTGGTTTTCCTTCTCCGGCTGTATTTGTAGGATGGTGACATCATCAGTCTTTCCAAAGAGGAATGTACCTCTTTTAGTGTGTTTTCCCAGTCTCCAAAAAGGGAACACCTCTCAAAGGAAACTGCACACATACCCTGACTCAGGACATATACGGGTGTACATTGCTATTTATGACATAGCTGAAGAAGGTGTCATGATTCAGTCTGGACTCCTTCTCAACTACTCTTTACAAAACACCAATGAACATGAGCACTAATCCCTGTTATACTCTTTTACACGCTTAACACCCTACTGATCCTTTGTGATCAGGCTACAGAGTATGTCATGATAATATCCTAGCATGTCCAGGGGTCGGTTTCGTGTGTACTCTTCAGTCCAGCTGGTGGATATTGTGATATTGACACAATGTCACATCTGCCTCATGTACACAGACAACCCTCTCCTCCTCCCGACAAACTCAGATATATGTGTGAGATGCACCTATATAGACATACAGGGTGCTGAAATCTCTCGACCCATGACTGGCACAGTCTATCAGGTGGTGAAAGTAACCACACACACCACATATCAGTCTCACATATCCTCTAGCAACAGCACTCAAACCACATTATCACACATAGACATACTCAGATGCTGTAAATGTACTCTACCTAAGCAGCAGAGACCTCCAAAGCAGACACACACACACCTGCTACCCCACTACAATACCCACTTATCACATAGTTCACAATGTCATTGTGCCACACAGTCACTGCCCTTCGGGCTAAACAACACACCTAATACACTTGTAATAGGCAACACTTATTGTCAGACACACTGACGTACCACTCACCAGCCCTAACAAGGGAATAGTCACTTTGGGCTGTCTGTTGGGTGCCAGGATCTGCCGCATAACACAGGCAGTCAGGTCACTCCAAAGCAAGTACAGGACTGGCACCATTGTTGTCATGCTGGTGCGTAAAACCTCAGCCGTTACTCCCTGGACCACATGACATGATACATGGAGGAATACTCTGATCATGTAGCCCAGGCCAGTATGACCCTGACCTTGTCTAGCATCTTACACCCACCAATTATGATGTCACAGTATACGAACACACATATCACATTTAACAGTTGCCTAACAAATTTGTTTAATTCATAGGGGATACAGTGTCTGTCAGCCTATGGTGACATGCTCAACATGCCACGTAGCTTCACTATGGGCAGCTTGCACCTGTCACCCTTGGACTTTGGAATGCTGGCTAAGGTTCTTGCTACCACCATAGTGCCTTTTTTAAGCAGGGCTCAGAAGACAAACCCACCTCCATAGACATTACAGGTTAAATGAAACTAAGGGTAATGCTGCTCAACAACAGTTGTGTTAACCTCATATTGCGGCCACTCAGGACTCCCTCAGTATGGAGGATAGCGATATCTGTGCACTGACAGATGCCTGCTTCAGGCTTGCTTATGCACACCAGCACTACCAGGTTATGTTTCATACCATGCTGTCTGACAACAAGACTTGGAACAGACAACACAACTAGGGGGAGTATCCATATACATCACAGATACACACACCTCCGGGTTAGTAGCACTGCACAAAGCATCACAGACCATACATATACAACTACCATTGTGCAATACTGCCTTTCAGTTTGTTGCCTGCTACAGAACACACTCCCAAACTCAGGAACCACACTCGTCTACTTTGGGAACTATGGAGAATATGAAGGTCTCCACAAACACCATTATATTGTGTGACTTCATATACACAGATATTGACTGGGGATACTACTCAAGCCCCGACACCCTCACCCAACAGTCGCTACAATTTGTAGACTCATATGCTATGGCACAACCAGTCAGCACAGCCACAAGGGGGAATACATATTGGACATGATCATCACCAACATGGGGACTCTATGTTCCACAACAGCGATATACCCCTCATTGGTAAGGTCAGAACATACATGTATCTCACTGGACATACATATACCCTCCACACACCCATCCTGGGTAATCTTGGTGAACTTCTCATGAGCCAACGTCTCACTTCACCGAAGCAAGGTGGTATCCTTCAGAGACCCTGAGACAGTGGCAAATACGGCTCACACTGCTGCATCCTTTACATACACATTCTATGGACACCTAGTGGACTGCATGGATTGTGCTATCCCAAATAACAACAGGACTCACTACTCCAATGGCAGGGGACCTGTCTGGTAGACCCCAGCCATTAATAAGCTGTACAACATCAGGAGGAAGGTACTACATGATAGAGCACAATCCCAGACTGGGAAGGCATCTGTGATCTGTACTAGCAGACAGCTACAATCACTCATGAACTTTTCTAAGGGCCGCTTCTACCAGACAATTGCAACAGACACATAGGACTATCACACGGCCTTCTTCAGTTATGTCAGGTACCTGGGTGGACACTCACTGATATGCTGTGAGTTACTGCATACTAACTAAACCTACCCTGAACCCACTGGCATTGCCAACATCCTGGCAAACAGGTTCAGTGCAGATGTCTCCCACCCATCCCCCCTAAGGAGCGACTATCCATCACATCAGAGTATAACCTCCCTGACATCACACAGTAACAGGTGAGTGCTGCCCTCCCCAAAGCGTACATCACAGTATCAATGTGACCAGACGGTGTCCCATCCTGCATCTTACATGAGCATCATGACAGACGCAACCCTCACATTACATCACTGTTCAATATCGGAGTTACCACAGGATATGTACCCAAGGAATGGCGTACAGCGACAGTGGTCCTGCTCCACAGAGTTGGTGCCACAACGGACCACAGACAATATTGCCCTATAAGCCTAAGTAGCCTGTTCTGCAAAGCTATGGAAAGTATTGTCATGGGACTCATACACATAGACATCGGGAACCTACAGACACTGTGTCCTACACATTTCAGCATTGTTGTGGGCAGATCTTGCCTCTTGAACCTGTTTGTATTCTTTAAATGGCTAACAGGTCCATCGACATAGGGATGGCTGTCCACACAGCCTACCTGAACCTTGCAAAACCCTTCAACACAATAACCCACTGGGCCATTATGCATAGGCTCACCAGCATCGATATGGACACATATCTCACACGATGGATTGATACCTGGATCAGGGATAGCACCCACATGGTCAGAATTGCAGGTGCCATGTCTGACTATACACCAGTTACACGTGGCATCCCACACGGCTTGGTCCTGGGACCTCTCTTGTTCAGTATATATTTTTCTGACGTACAGGCTACCACAGGGGGAATATGGCTGAACATGTTTGCACTTGACTGCAAACTGGGTGCCATGATCAACTCTCCAGCTGCCACGTGCATACTCAAACAGGGTCTCACAGAGATGGATGACTGGTGCCTGAGCCATGGCCTACAGCTAAATGCCATTAGTTGCATAGTCATCCCCTTTGGGAATAACAACATGCCCACACATTACCACATAGGTAGTACTCCATTACATATGGTAGGAGTTGTTAGGAGTTTGGGGACATGACTTGTTCATACTGTCGTCTTTGACATTCACGTTGCCAAAGTGGTTGGACACACCTTCTATGTGGGCCACCTTATCCCATATGGTTTCACATCTAGATTGAGTGAGGTCATTGTGCCCCTATACTCATCACATCCATGCTTGGTTACAATGCCACATTTGGGGTGTACCTTACTCGACACCTGCAGCAACTGTACTGGCCACGGAAGTTCCTCACCAAGCAGATCTAGGGACTCACACAGATGCCCTGCACAGTTCAGATGCAGTAACTCCAGCTCTACTCAGTCGCTTACCACCTACTCAGATATGATGTGTGCCTGTTGTTTACAGATATACCCAACCCAGAATTACTGGACATGCTCCACCTCAGGATATCCAACTCCCTTGGAGCTACACACTCCAGGGACGTATACCTCAGCACAGATGTTAATAGGACATTGTGGAGGGACAGATTCTTATCCCAGAGGCTCCACTCACCCCAGAATGCAATCCCAGTTTCACATAGGCAGAGCCAGCCACTGACCACCTACAGGGGACATCTTGATGACTGTATGGGTGATCGTATGCTTACCCCTGGGATATCTTCTGTGTCCCTGCTAGACAGAGGCACACTAGCCTAAACATACATGGGCTATCTTGTGTGACCTACTATTCACACACACAGTGTAGTGATCTGACAGGGTTACGAATACCAAACACACTCTGGCTAGGCTTGTACATGCCCTAGGGCAGATAACCTAGTATCGACCTCTGAACCTATGCTAATGTTCAAGATGCACAATGTTTATTGCTGATACTGTTTGCAGGTCTTTATCATCTTTGCTTTACCAGTTTCTATGAACAACTTCGGTATCTGCAGAACATATTTGATTATGACAGGGTTCCTCTATATTATAGATGTGTCTGTTGTCATATAACTGTGTGCACAGGGCGGATTGCTGTATAGTGACAGGTTCCTGGGTTAACACATGCAACTGCCAGATATGCGTGGCCCACTGCTGTATTCAGACATGGCCTAAGTGTGTGAGCATGCCCAGTTCTGCCATTCCGTGTTTTGTTGCCTGACATTTGTCTCATTTATTCAAGTGTGTGAGCATGCCCAGTGTGACCTTTCAGTATGTTGCTATCTGAGGTCCACTACATTTGTTGATGTGTGTGAACATGACCGATATTAACATTTATACTGTGTGTGTTGGAAGTCAGGTTCTGTTCTCACTGCAGGACTCACCTTTGTGTCATAACTCGACAGGTATTATGATGTGCCTGCAGGATTTCCATTAAATACTTTGCATAGACTTATCAACATTCCTTCATACAGACTGACCACTGCAATACTGTCATGATTTAGTTGTTCAGTACTTTGGCTATAGTGCACAGTAGCCTGGGTTTGAGGCCCATCACTGCTTTATATTTTCATACTGAGCAGACCAGACTGCTTAAGGGCCAGTTAAGCAAATATGAGCATGTTGGCTTTTGTTCAGCTATGCCCTACTTAGACCAGGCTTGTCCGACATTGCTCAATATTCACCAACATTGCTGGACGTTGCCCAATATTACTGAACATTGACCACAGTTGCGCTAGTTGGTGTGTGTGATTTTGTTTGCATATACTACATGGTGGTAAATGCTGTTTAGCATTGCTTTATATTGCTTAACACATGGCAATCATGCCTTAGGTGGTGCTGCAGGGCTGCCTATGTCAGATGCACATACTACACTCCCTGTACATGTTTGAAAGCAGGTAGTGTCAACTTAGGCATCCCTTTTACTATATGTGTGAGTCGGAGAGAGGTATCATTTCCAGAGTTCCTACTGAGCCAGTGTATGTGCTATGCGTTGCCTCTTTGCCAAGGCCAAAGCATACTGGGCACGCCTCCTTCTGCCAACTGGGGCAGGCTCAGGTTGTTCCTCCTTCGAGTCACGCTCTGCCTGTAATGGCCTTGGCAATGGTGGGGGGCTGTTTGGCCCAGGCCTATGCTGGTCCTGCTGCAGCTGTTTTCACAGGATCATATTATGTAGCATAGCACATACCATGACAATTTGGGTACATGTAGTTGGTGAGTACTGCAAGGTTCCACCAGATGTGCCCAGGTACCGGAACCGTGAATTGAGCAGCCCAAACACATGCTCTATTACATTACGTGTTTGTGCGTGTGCCTCATTATGGCATTCCTGTTCAGGTGTGTGTACGTTTCTGATGGGTGTCATCAGCCACAGCTCCAGTGCATAGCCAGCATCCCCCACTAGGTGACCATGTGGGATGTCCCCATTGGCAAATGTCTGGTACAGCTGCGTTAGATGCCAGATATGGGAATCATGGTAGCTTCCAGGGCAGCCTGCACACAGATTCAGTATTATGCCCTGGGCATCACACACAATCTTGCAGTTGATAGAGGGGAAGCCCTTGCAGTTGAAGTAGACCCTACCCCGCTCGCCGGCTGGTGCTTTGATGCGTATGTGCGTGCAGTCTATTGCACCCACTACCTCAGGGTATTCCGCTATTTGCTGGAAGAGATGCATATTGCTGGCCAATACCTCACAGGAACTGGGGAAATATACATGATCACCGACATGTGCTGACATGGCATCCAGGAACTGGTGTAGTACCCTGGATGCTGATGCCTGTGATATCCCCATCATATCACCAGTTGGTCTCTGGAAGGTACCTGTTGCTAATATTCTTAGGCCAACACATACCTTGGTTTCCACTGGGATGGGTTCCCCTCTGTTGGTTCTGTGTGTGAGGCATGACCTGCACAGCTCAACAATTTGCAGCAGGAGGTCTCTGTCCACTCTATAGCGCTCCACTATCTCCAGCTCATGTAGTCCCTGGTAGGTTACCCTGTGCCTGTACACTCTTCTCCATCTCCTCACTGTGGATTGTCCAGCAGCATTTCCATTGTCACCACCCTCAGCATGTTGCATATGTCGCCTTATAACAGCAATGGCAGCCCCTAACATTTCTTTGTCTCAGTAAAGCTTTTTCAGTTTTCACTTCTATTAGCTTACTGCAGTGTCTGTTGTGAGAAACATAATGGACTGTTGTTTGCAGAGTTTTAAGTGCTAGGCTGGGCTGGGCTAGTGTACTGCCTGTGTAATTGCCTGATTCTGATAGTTTTCACCTGCTAGCTCTGCTAGTACTCCCCGGTAGCTTCCTACTATTTGTTGTGCTTCCTTTTTCTTTTCTGTTTCTTCAGGGGGGGAGCGCCGCGCACACAAGAGCAAATACGCGCACAGCAGCTAATACGTGCGCACACATGCTTACATGGACTAAAACTTGCTTATTCGGGTTAAAACTCGTTCACACCAGCACAAACGCACTTACAACTCTTTAAACAGCCTTATACATGCTTAAACGTGCGCACTCACGCTTACACACGCGTACTCTGTTTTACTCGGATTTACACTCCCGCACACTCGAGCATACTCACTCAACAAGAAACTTTGGTGTTATCCACAGCATACACCTTCCATTTCCTGCCTTTCCCTAGCCTACCTGTTAACACACCTCTTTCCATGATGTGTGAATGACAGCTGACACATGCCACTCTGCTCCAATGAGCTTCACTTCTTTCATACATACCCCCCTCGTGATGTCACCTATCTTCTACTCTGTTACTCCCCATATCCTACTCCTACACTCCACTGACTGTGCTCATTTGCTATGTAAACTTGCGATTCACTATCCTAATGCTCATTTACATAGGATTGCCTACTAATGCTTGGTTACATGTCTTAGACTGAGCTTCCCCCCTTAGCAACCTCTACTCAGTGGCCATGTTGTCTTCAGCCTGCCATTCCCTTGCATTGTACATTAACAATTTCAATAAAATCCACATTTGTGGGTTTTAATTTTTAGTATTCTGGGTTTTAGAGCACCCGCTTGGCTGCGCTGCGCTACGCTTAAACATCGGAAATCGGCGAAAAAAAATAAAATATTATTATTTTCATATTGCATCAGGAAACATTTCACATAGCCATATATTTGGCCATTGGCATGCTTCCTGCACTGGATGCAACCTTTATTTGGAGCTGTCATGGCTCCGTTTTGCTATTTGCAGAACGGTACTCAGTTGTCAACTGAGTATATTTCTGCAAATAACACTGCTCTTACTCGGACAGGTTCGGTTTCCTGAATCAAATCTACCTCATTTGCATGCCTTTCTACAATTGAGGTAATTTGCATATCCCAGCCCTGTCCGTAAGAGCTTTAGGAGCTCTCTTACACGCCCCTACAGGCTGTTCCTGGATCGCTCGTCGGACATGATGGCTGCATGGAGTCTTACTCTACTCTAAGACTCTGTGCAAGCCTTCATGAATCCAGCCCAATAACTAAAAACAAAAGGAAAGTCTTATTAAAAGATTGGATAATTTGTTATATGAATGTCTTTTAGATAAATGGATAACCCCTGATTTATATAATTATTTTTTAGTGAAGAACCCCCTAATCCCTGTTATCCAAGATATTCCTAAAATACATAAGTACCCTGAAAATCCCCCATTGAGGCCAATAGTGTCAGGAAGAAATTGGATAACAGAACCCATATCTATATACATATAAAAAACATTGAGACCCCTAGTAGATAAGAATAGAACCATCTTAAGGGATACGAAACAATTTTTGAATGAATTGTATGATTTTTTCCAAACATATGACAAAGGTTTGAGCAATGTTAAATTGGTAACAATGGATGTTCGTTCTTTATTCACGTCCATACCCAACAATTTAGGAATAGATATGTTGAGCGAATATTTAACTATGGAAGGCTCTTATGACCAGAGTAAAATAGAGTTGATATGTCTTCTACTGGAGCAGATTCTTATTAATAATGTACTGATGTTTGAACACACACTATACTCACAAAAAGATGGCATAGCAATGGGCACTCCTACTGCAAATAGCGACGCCAATTTAGTGATGGCATCATGGGAGAATAAATGGGTGAAAAATGAGCAGTGGGGACCAATAATATTTTATAAATGATTTGTGGATGACTTGTTCCTGCTGTGGGATGGGAATCAAGAAGAATTAGAGAGAAGCAAATATTAATACTAGTTTTCTGAGCTTTGAAACAAAAGTGTCGGATAAAGAAATTAATTTTCTTGATGTCAAACTTATCAAAACAGAAGAGGGGGAGATTACTAGTAAACTATATAGAAAGGATTGTTATAGAAACACAATTTTATATAGAAGATGTATACACCCCGGACACATTTTTAAGAATGTCGTTAAAGGGCAGACATTGAGAGTGTCTAGACTAACAGCGAATGAAGAAGATTTTGAGCAAGAAGTGGTAGACCTCAAGCAAAGATTTAGAGAGAGAAGTTACGCAAAAGAATGTGCTGTTTTGGTAGGAGACGGCGTCAAATTAAGGGACACTATCGGTAAACCATATTTTGCAAGAAGGTTGGAAGATGATGTAGTTAGTCAACAAGGAAAAAGAAAAGTAGTAAGAGTTCCCACACAATATTCCAGTAACATGTCTATTGTGACAGTAATAATTAAGAAACATTGGCCCATTCTAACGCATGATGCTAAGATAAAGGAGATAGTAGGTGAAGACCCTAGCTTCTCTTTTAAGAATAAGAAATCTCTAAAAAAACACCTATGCTATCCTAGAGATGGTAAGGTAGAAAAGGAAGGAGAAGCAACATCAATAAAAGGAACTACACCATACAGAAAATGCAGTATGGTTTCCTGCCAGGAAAGAGCACTACAGATGCGACGTTTGCTCTGAGAGTGTTGATAGAGAAGTACAGAGAAGGTCAGAAGGAGTTGCATTGTGTCTTTTTGGATGTAGAGAAAGCATATGACAGGGTGCCTAGAGAGGAGTTGTGGTATTGTATGAGGAAGTCGGGAGTGTCAGAGAAGTATGTAAGAGTGGTACAGGATATGTACAAGGGTAGTGTGACAGCGGTGAGGTCTGCAGTGGGAGTGACGGATGCGTTTAAGGTGGAGGTGGGATTACATCAAGGATCAGCTCTGAGCTCTTTCTTATTTGCAATGGTGATGGACAGGTTGACAGATGAGATCAGACAGGAGTCCCCGTGGACTATGATGTTTGCAGATGACATTGTGATCTGTAGTGAGAGTAAGGAACAGGTGGATGAGACCCTGGACAGGTGGAGATATGCTCTAGAGAGAAGACGAATGAAGGTCACCAGGACTAAGACAGAATATATGTGTGTGAATGAGAGGAAGGATAGAGGAATGGTGAGGATGCAGGGTGTAGAGGTGGCGAAGGTGGATGAGTTTAAGTACTTGAGATCAACAGTTCAGAGTAATGGTGAGTGTGGAAGAGAGATGAAGAAGAGAGTACAGGCAGAATGGAGTGGGTGGAGAAGATTTGCACTGGGTGTGACGAGGATGGACAGGATTAGGAATAAATATATTAGAGGGTCATCCCAGGTTGGAAGGTTTGGAGACAAAGCCAGAGAGGCAAGATTACGTTGGTTTGGACATGTGCTGGGGAGGGATGCAGAGTATATTGGGAAAAAGATGCTAAGGATGAAGCTGCCAGGTAACATGAAAAGAGGGAGGCCTAAGATAAGGTTTATGGATGTGGTGAGAGAGGACATGCAGGTGGTTGGTGTGACATAGCAAGATGCGGAGGACAGGAAGAAATGGAAACAGTTGATCTGCTGTGGCGACCCCTAATGGGAGCAGCCGAAAGAAGAAGAAGAAGAAGAAGTAAATTCATAGACGCTAGCAACACTTTTTCGCATCCTGATACTGGCAGAATATTTACATGTAAAGTACAGGCTACTTGCCACACTAAAAATATTGTGTACATAGCTGTATGTGACATCTGCTCGAATTTTTATGTAGGTAAAACTAATAGGGAACTCAGATTTAGGATACGTGAACATCTTCTACAAATTAGAAATTTGAACCTTACAAATGCTTTAGCCAAGCATGTTAAGAATACAGACTCAGGACATGCATTTAGGTTCCAAGCAATAGAAAAGATAGAGGAACATGACAGAGGGGGAGACACTACTAATAATACAGAAACATCAGAGACATGCTGGATTATCAGGCTAAGGGCTGATAGAGGCTCTGGCCTTAATGAGAGAATTCCCCTAAAACCAGTACTTAGAAACAGACCTTTGGCCAAATAGTATAATAATTTTTTATGGTTATTTTTGTGTATAAATTTTTATGATTATTCAAGGCTTTTGGCTAGTATTTATATGTATACTATTCAATTTAATATATATCATGTATTTTTATGTATTTTTATGAATTAACGTATTAGTTTAGCATGAACTAGCAGTTAATATATATGCAAGTAGTATCAAAGTCAGTAAGTAGTGGATGTTTTAGATGTAATGAGCATAATTAGATAGCATTGCAAGATGCAAATTAAGTAATTTGAGTTAACTGAGTTACCTACCTATACAGGATGGGCTTGCAAGTTCATATTTTATGTAAAGGTCTGAGGAAGTGGTGTGTGAAGCACTATGAAAGCGCTTACCGACAATAAAACCTTGTTTTTATCATATATTGCATTTCTTCAGCCACAGGTTTGGATTGTTGATATACTTTGTGACAATATTTTTCATTTTTGGAACATCTAACAACCCATTAATACCAACCTTAACCTTAAAGAACTTTGATAGTTTTAAGTATAGTAAACTCCTAGGGCAACCTCATGTCGAATGCAGGAATGGTTAAAGAGAGGCAAATTTAAACCAAAATATGAAAGGTTAATATTGGCAGTCCAGGATAATGAACTACTTACACATTGGTTTACAAAGTCCATTGAATATGTGGGAGAAACAGACAGATGCAGGTTTTGTAAAACAGAACTGGAAACAGTTGCACATTTTGTTGCTGGGTGTGATATACTAATGGCAGAGTGTTTGTATACTGAAAAAGCCCTTTTCATGTTCATGTATACTGTATCTACTTGTTATTTAATCACATTACATACTCTTCTTTAGTTGCTATGATAGCCTTATGCACAGTTTACTTTGTATATTCATACTCTATTCTTACATTGTAAAAAGAACTTATCATTGATCATATTGTACAAATGTCAGCTGTAACAACAAAAATATGTATCTTATATGTTGTTATATGTGAAGCTTACAATTTATGCATTTGATGTATTATTTTATTAAATGTGGAGTTTTTCTCCCTGGGCCTCCACTGAAAATGGGTCTTCATCCCAGTCAGACTTTCCAGGTAAACAAATGTAAAATAAAGAAGTAAATAAATAAAATGTGGCAAGACTTTTGCACTGAGGATTGTGCAGACATTACAATACTGAAGTAGCTGAAAAGAATTGGAAATATAAGCCACAAAGCTTTATAGAGAATGATGAAGTTTATATCACATGGGATCACTTATTAGCAACAGTTCAAAAAATAGGTGCGAGAAAACCAGATATAGTGTTCCATGAAAAGAAGACAAAAACATTCAATGTCTTATGTACAGAGAGACACAAAGTCATAAAGTACCAGTATTTGCAGACAGAAATGAGGGCAATGTGGAAGGATACCCAAGAGTTCCAATAGTAGTGGAGCAATGGGTCTCATAAAAAAGAATTTACAGTTGTATTTAGATATGCTACCGATACATGTAACTCCACATGAATTACAGAAAGAATCAATTCTTGGCAAATTGCAGGTGCTGCAAAGAGCACTTTTGGCGAATATCAGTGATTGAAACAATACTAATTTCATGAACTTTAATTATACTTCAATTTAGGAATGGGATACATTCCCATCATGGTACTAGAAACCCAAAAGGCTTGGAGAAATTAAACTAACAGTATCTGTTCATAGGTAAGCACTAGGCTAGCTGCCCTTGTGGGCCATTTTAAGCCTAGCCAGTTTACCACAGTTGAGGGGACCCATGCACAGGATAAAGTATTTAGGAGCTATCTGTGTCCATTAGTAGTACAATGAGCAGTCTTGGAGTAAATTTTCTGTTTCCCATCTATAGAGCCAAACTGCATTTGAATATGGACAGAGATGAACTTTGTTTTATGTGGATGGGGTGTCTGTTCAAGCAGTGATATCCTCTGCGAGGCCATTTTGTTGATGCTGCAGAATAGGGTTAGATTCCCTAGACCCAGTATTTCTGATGCCATTTGACTTACTGATGTGCAGTAAATCCATCAGTACTGGATCAGTGGATACTTTGTTCATGTTAAAAGCTTAATAGTATTTGTTTTTATGCTAGCAGAGACTGGTTTTGCCACGTTTTTTTCTTACAAATTGTATTCATTAGCAACCAGTCATACATCCTACACCAACAAGAAAAGCAAAAGAAAGGACAGTACTTCTCTATTAGCTTTCAGATTAAACTTGGTCTTATTATCTTCTGCAACAATAACTGGAGTTATACAGAAAACCAAATTATTAATCCATCCTCAATTTTCTGTTGAAAAACCTTATGTAACAGCAGTTGGCTATTATGGGAGCAAACACTCCTAATACTGTGGACCATGCAAGACTTCTAAAGCTGCAGTTATTAGTAACACTGGACTAGCAACCAAATGCAATGCATGATGGGAAATGTAGTCCATTCTACTAACAATACTTATAGCTACAGTATGAGCAAGATTACACGTAGGAAAATGCCTTGTACTTTGCTTTAGTATTTCTGAAGTAATACATGTGGCCAGATAAGACATAACTATATTGTGGCCTTGTGAGTAGCCCCTGAGGGAGTGAGGCCCTATTTAGTCAAATAGGGTAAATTACGGCCAGCCCCATCTAGGAGGTGAAGTGGATTGCACTATATATGTCTAACAGCAGTGAGCTGAATGTATTAATGTGGCCATTGTTTATACATCTATTCTGCCATTTGATCACAGTCACACACCTGAAGCATACACAGTCATTAAAGTGGCTGTAAATTGTGAGTATATATGTATGTATGTAAGCACGTACACATGCATGTGTGTGTGTGTGTGTGTGTGTGTGTGTGTGTGTGTGTGTGTGTGGGCATGAGTGTACAGAAGTGACCATGGGGGAATGCAATGGGATGCATTTTAATGCTTCTGACCGCAGCAAGCTGAAATGCATTAATGTGGTTGTTTGTGCATTTATTTATTCACTTGATTGTAATTAGACTTCTTTTGTGTATACGGTCAATAGTGTCTATAATTAGTGACCATAGAGGCAGTATGTCGATGAAAATGACTGACCTCAACTGTTGAATTTAAACAGGTGATCTGGTTTGATAGGGCTAGTGTGTGCGAGTAAAACAAATTTAAATATATTAATGTAGCTGTCATTTATTATTTTGTTTTAATACAGTTTGATGAGTGGGTGTTAAGGCAGTCTTTAGACAAAAGTGACTGACCTCAGACGTTGCTTTAAACAGTCATGAATCTGGCTTGGCAAGGCTAGTGTCTGTGTGTGTGTGTGTGTGTGTGTGTGTGTGTGTGTGTGTGTGTGTGTGTGTATGTGTGTGTGTGTGTGTGTGTGTGTGTAAATGTGTAAAACAAACTGAAATACTTTACAGTGATTATTTCATTTTATTGCAGCCAGACATCTGAGGTGTATACCATCAATAAAGAGGCTATAATGAGTGGATATTAAGGCAGCCTGATGAAAGTAACTAACTACATCTGTTGTTTTAAACAATCCTTGATCTGGCTTCGTAAGGCTAATGTATCTGTCAATTAAAACAAGCTGAAATATAGTACTGTGACTATTACTATTTTTTATTTGATCATATTCAGACATTTGAGGTGTATAGTCAATTAAGTGGCTGTAATATGTGTGTACTAAGGCAGCTTCTCAGTCTTTTGGCTAAGATCAAGTGTAGTCCATGGATGAATGTTACTAACCTCAGCAATTGTTTTATTTTATTTAAACAGTCATTGACCTATCATAATATAACCATACCCTTTCCTAATGACTACACCCATTCATGTGTTTCTTGGTGGCTTGCTTTGTAGTTACCAGCCACCAAAGAACTGGAGATGCCAGATGATGTAGTTGAAGAGACTGCCTCAGAATCAAAGTGGTAAAAGAAAGATTTGCTAAGTGTTGCAAGCTGGGTGGAACAACAGTAATGTCTTAGCATGGATAGCTTCAGCAGAATGAGTATTATATTCTGCTGGATAGTGGTACATGGCAAATGGGAGCCTAAAGTGTACAGGTTACAAAAAGATAAGCACACTATTGGATACAGGCAACTAGACAGTGAGCATTTTAATTTGGATTTGTTTTCTGAGTCAAAGGATGGAGTGCAGTTTGCAAAAGTATCCATACCTGCACACACTGGATGTAGAGTGGCTTAGGTATATAACGAGTTTGCTGATAGTCTGAGAGACAGATTGACAGCAGTCCCTTGAGTAAATACTGTCAGATTGAGTTATCCTTCTGAGTTCTCATTCTTTTCACATTTTAAAAATGTATGCATTAGAATGGAGAGTTGACTATCCATTCTGTCAATTGCTGACTTCAGTTAAGAGTTTTTTTCTACTTGCTGTTTGCCTCCCACTTGCCAACAATTAGTGCCCCGACCATTTATAAGTCTTAACTAATTCAATCCTGTTGATGGCAGTGTGGTCACAGATGTAGGTGAGAGCTGAATGGAGGTAAGTAGGAAAGATTATTGGTTCCTACATCCCTGCAAGGACTCAGCTTTCAGCAGTCATGCATCTTGACAAACCATCCAGACTAGCAGTCCAAGGGACCGTGGGTGATATCATCTCAGTCCTTTCCCTGACCTCAGCTTTCAGTACTGTTATGTCTTTAAGTCTGTGTAGGGCTTAGTCAAAAGCTGTGATTATGAGCACCCACATCACTGTGGAGACATGCCATGCCTTCTCCATACTCACACACTGTACATGACATTCACTAACGAACACTACTATCACTGATTTTGCAGTTTCAAGCTTATACCCATGTCTGCTTACTGACTGGAACCACCTCACGCTCTCTCTTTATACTTCCGGGATGGGTAAGCTGATGTGAGCAACCCTTGCCCATCCCCTCCATTTGATTTAGTGCCTGAGCCACTAACTGAGCTCAGGTCATTTGCAGGGTTTGTTCCTCTAAACAACAGAGCTGGCTACTGACTTCAGTAAAGATGTGCTATAATGGGATTACCTGAAAAAATGTGGAGTGAATTTGGATATTGACAGTAAGGGTTAGAGTGCCCAGATGACAAACATGGCTAGTAGTTAGCAAAACACAGCAATTACAAGAAGTGAATGGGAAGATGGGATGTTGCATTATGCTGATCAAGCTACATTTGGCATAAAGATGTAGAAGTAATCCATTTAAGCATTTCATGTGTAAAACCTCTTGCAACTCCTGTAATACTTTCACACACCAATCTACTATATCTGGTTGGCAAGAGCAAGTCAGAGACTTTAACACTGGTAGGATATGCTTAGTCACATAAAGTGGTTCCCTTCTTCTTCAGTAATATCTCCATAGAACAATCTCACAAATCCCAACTGATTGTGTCTTTTCACTAATGTAAGCTGCTTCAGCCTTGCTTTGTAAACTTTTATCGTAAATAGATATAAACTCTTAACATGTACATCCTCAAATTATAACAGAAAATCTAGGGCATTTAAACTTCTCTCTTCTAGTGAAATTATAAGTTTTTCCCATAGCACACTAGATATTTCCTCATCCCATATAAAATCCCACATCATATACTTAGTCACTATCATCAACAATCTACTTTTTTCATATTTTACATGGAGATGGGACCTTGCAGCAACGTTCGCCACTTTTTTTGATCCAGTCTCACACCTTCGTCAACATTCATAACCATCTATCCTGAATCTTCTCTTTTACAGTCCATCCATTGACTAGACATAATTTCTCCTCTTGTCTTCTTACTGTCTCTTCCAAAAGTGGTTTACCAAATTATCTTATGTTTTCATGCACATGCAACCATCCCTCTGTAATCTGTTTTGTTCCTCAGTGTACATCCTATTACCTATCTCAGGTACATCATTTCAAGCCTCCACAGCTGCTCTGCCTTCGCTGCCCTGACTTCTGTGTCATAAACGACCAATAAAATTATAGCACACCACAGTTGCTTTGGAGCACACTGGCAACTTATATTGGATTTTTTTTTTACTGATTTAAAAAGGAATGCTGAAAAAGAATTCAAACATTCAGCTAATGTGTTTCTACTGAAACAATATTTGTTCATTTGGCAGATCTTATTAAAGTGTGGTGATGTGACCAAACTGTGTTTGTAATTTAGTACTTCCTTTTATTGGTTATTTTAAAAAAGTGGAAGAGTGTGTACAAGTTGTTGATTTTTGTTCGTATTTCAACTAGACTCCTGTTGTTGGCTGAGGAAAGCTGTATGAGTGAACCATAAAGATGTAAGATACATATAAAAAGCTCCATGAGCAGCATTATAATACTGTTTTTGAAAATGGCATGGCAGTGTCTATGATGCTTGGCACTGCAGTCTATGAGAATAGTAACTGGCAACTTACAATGGATGTTTTTTTGACCGATTTGAAAAGGAAATCAAGCATTCATCTGATATGATTCTACTGTTAGAGTATTTGTTTGTGTGGTGTCTTTACACTGGCTTCCAGTCATCTGTAAATAGACAAAATGAAATAAATAAACTCTTAAGGGAACTCTTGGGCCAGCAGAGCACTAACCAAATACTACCATTCCACTCTGTATCAAGGCTCCATTCAACTCTGTATCAAGGCCCCATTCCACTCTGTATCAAGGCCTTCTGTATATAAGGAGTTTTGTGATATTTTTAAATAAAAATGGGGTTTGGTATATTTCAAAGAGAAGTAATGCCTGAGGAGATAGCAAATGCCAAATAAAACATCAGTCTGTCTCTGGCATTCTGAGCTTGTTAGTGCTCAGTACTGTGTTCTCAATAATTACTGGGGCATGCTTTGATGTGCGGGATTGGCATACTGTTGTAGCATGTATGCATGGGAAGTTATCATCCTGGGGTCATCATCATCAGACCCCTTTTTCCCATTTTCTACATAGGGTCGGGGTATCGTGTTAACTGTTGCCATCTGTCTTGATTCAATGCCACACTCCTGCCTTCTTCGACACTCATGCCTGACTGCTACAGATCTTCTTTCACACAATTCATCCACCTCTTTGTTGGACATCCTAGTTTCTTCTTATCTTCTTCCTGTCTGTCCCAAATCTTCTTCAACAAATTGTCTTCTGCTTTTC
This sequence comes from Protopterus annectens, assembly GCF_019279795.1. Lineage (NCBI taxonomy): Eukaryota > Metazoa > Chordata > Ceratodontiformes > Protopteridae > Protopterus > Protopterus annectens. Next base: position 365,824,692 of record NC_056738.1, read on the forward strand.
TGTGCATGTGTTCAAACCACCATAATCTGTTTTCTTTGTTCTTTTCTGCAATTGGAGCTACTACTCTGCTCCTATGTCCTCATTTCTTCATCTGTCCTATAGTGTGCATCCTGCCACCCTTCTCAGGCACTTCATTTCCATCACCTCTATTCTCAGGCAGTTAGTTTCCATCACCTCTAGCTTTCTCATCTGCTCTGCCTTTACTGCCCAGGTTTCTGTACCACACAGTAGTAATGGTTGCACCACTGTCTTGTACATTGTACTTTTCAGTTTCTTTGGCATTCTTCTGTCATAGACTACACCTGAGACTCTATGCCAGTTGGCTGCAGCCCTCTGATTCTAGCTTTGACCTCTTCATTCAGACTTCCCTTCTCCTCAACCACCCCTCCCAGATACTTGAAGTTATTTACCCGTTCCACTATCTTCCCTTCTATCTCAGTTACCAGCTTATTCTGATTTCCCCAATTTGCTGTGATTACCATTGTTTTATCTGTACTCAGATTCATCCCATGTGCCTTCAGTTTGGCATTCTATTCCCCTATCCTTTGTTGAAGTTCTTGCTCAGAGTCTGCCTGTAATGTCACGTCTGCATACAGCAACTTTATTGATCTGTTCCCTCCGATCCCTTTGCTAAAGTACTTCATCACTATTATCAGCAGCAGTGGGCTCAGGCCTGAACCCTGGTGCACACCCACTCCCACTCGGAACTCCTCTATGCAACCGAAGACTTTTCGTACGTGAGTCATTGGGTCCTTGTACGTATCCTGCACCAATTCTACCAATGCTTCTGGGACTTTGAACCAATATAGTACTGCCAAACTCAGCTTTCTTGGGACCTTGTCATATGCTTTCTCCAAATCTAGGAATGCCCAGCTGGACTCTTTCCTCATCTCTAGCTTCTTATCAAGTATCCATCTCACTGCAAACATTGGGTCAATTGTGCTGCATTCTGATCTGAATCCGAACTGCTCATTCCCATCTTACATTCTACTACTCTGTGTATATGTTTATCATTCATCCTTTCCAGAACTTTCATGCAATATGACAGGAGTATGATACCTCTGTACTGCCCACAGTTGTGGATGTCTCCTTTGTTCTTGTACACTTGCATGAGTATGCTTATTCTCCTGTCATCTTGGATATGCCTTTCTCTCCACATTACTATGAGTACCCTCAGGAGGCATTTCTCCCCTATCTCACCCAGCATCTTTATCATATCTGCTTTGACCTTATCTGACTTCATTTTCTTTAGTGCTATTCTTAATTCTTCTAGGGTAGGCCCTCTTCTCATCTCATCATTGGCTGTTATTGGGGCAGTACAGCTTCTGTGGGATTTTCTTCATTCAGAAGCTGTTGGAAATACTCCTTCCATCTGCCTTTGATGTCCTGTGGACTGTTGAGCAGGTTGTTGCTGACATCCTTTATGAAAGGCATCTGATTATCTTCTTTATCTTTCTGTCTTTGCCTTGCAACCTGATATAGTTTCTTTCCGCCACCTACTGAGTCACTTTCCAGAAGTTTGTAGAGTGCCTCCAATGTCCTGTTCTTTGCTATTGCCAATCCTTTCTTAGCTTCTTTGATAGCTAACCAGTATTCCTTCCTAGCCTGGTCAGTCTTTTCTATCTCCCACTTTTCCTGCACTATTTCTTTCTTTTGATAACTTCCTGGGCTTCTGCATTCCACCACCAGCTTTCCTTATGTACCTTATTTCCATATCTGGCGTGGCCACATATCTGTTCTGTAGTCCTCACACATGCTGTTTTGAAGTGCTGCCATTCTTCCTCAATTCCACCTATTTCCTGCTCTTCTCGGGGTGCTAGAGCCTTGAGTAATGCTTTGAACTGTTGCACTTTATCTCCAGTCAATTTCCAGGTCTTCAGCCTGATCACTGTTGACCTTAGAGCCTTTTCTGACCACTGTTTGCAGCTGATTGTGGCAACCAGTGGTTTATGTTATGGGCCAACTGTTTCACCGGAGATGACTTTGCAATCATTGATTCTACCCGAGTACCCTTTCTTTACTAGGAATAAGTCTACCTGACTTGAATGTTGGCCAATGTTGTATGTGATCTTGTGACTATCTCTCTTTCTGAACCATGTGTTGGCTACTATCAAGCCATTTGCTGGACAGAAGTTTAGAATGGCCTCCTTCTTTATTCCTACTGCCCCAACTATGTGGACCCAAGCAGTCCTCATATCCTGTTCTATCTGTCCTGACATATGCATTCAAGTCACCCATTATCAACACCAATTCATGTTGTCCTGGTTTATCTAGTAGGTCCTGTAACTGCTATCTGAATGCACTCTTTCTCACTATCACAACCCTGCTGTGGGGCACAGGCTGAAATTATGAATACTGTCCTTTCATTTAGCTGGAGTTTGATTGTCATGAATCTGTCACTAAATCTGATGACATTCCTCACTGCCTTCTGAAGCTCCTCTCTCACCACAATTCCCACACCACTTCTAGCCTGTTCTCCTCCTGAGTACTACACTCTGGATCCCAAGCCAAGTGGCTTTGCTGCACTGCCCTTCAATCTTGTCTCTTGGATATATAGGCTATCCAGCCTCCTCTGGATCATTATCTCATCCACTTCCAAGCTGCATCCTGTAAGTGAACCTACATTACATGTAGTAATGTTTGGCAGGTTGATTGGTTTTACGTCCAGCTTTCGCTCAACAGAGCTATCCCAGTTAACCCAGGCTGGGCAACTAGACACTGGCCAGCCAGTAGCTTATTGCCCCGGGCTGCTGGGCTTTATGATGGGCACACACTGGCCAATAGGAGCACATACACCTCTCTCATCATTAGCATGGGTCCTTGGGGTAGGTCAGAGTAGGCCGGGTCCTCAACTCACTTATCAATGGTAACTACCCATGCCCATTTTGGCAAAATTAGTCAACATGACATATTTTACACCATCAAGTGGCTAGCCCTATCACAGCGTGCAGTCTGTGATCCATGTTCTGCAATCTTGAGGATGCTGCACACCACAGTAGATACCCAAAGTGGTTGGTCTGTACAACTCTTGCCCTATTGGGCACCATGAAGAGTCTGTGCTGCTGCCCGCAGCTCCTTTCACTGGTGAGTTTGAGATGGAAGCACTCAACATGTTTTTCACAGGTGGAAGGAACGACACAGAGACACAGGGAGAACATGCAAACTCCAAACAGACCAGTTGGCATAATGGTTAAGGTAAAGTGCAAAAGCATCCACAGCGAAACAACCAAGAAATACCAATGTTAGTGATACTTGTGACGCTAAGTGCTCGAAAGTACCTCCAGCCAGCCAAATGGATAAATTCCACAGTTTATTAAGCAGACCACACAAAAAATATATAAACGCTCTTCCAACACAAATAACAATTGCGTTTTCATCTCACTACAATACATAAAATACTTAAAAACCATCCTTAAAATACATAATTATAATAACTTCCTGTATGTATATTATGTATGCATTTATTTATTATAAGAATAGGTACAAATATTCAAGGGTAGAAAAGTTAGTGTGGAAGTTTATTGTTACGTAATCTCCTTTTCATATAATACATATTATATACATATATAAAAACCTATGTTTTGGAACGGAGATTTGCAACACTAAGGAGATCTTGAATAATGTATGAAATACTCATGAATATTCATGAGTAAGTGAAGCCGATTGGGTATTTTAAATTGTGAAAGATCAACTTTCATTGGTATATTACTTCAATTGCAAAGGAATTAAGATATTTAAATGTCATTAGCACAACTTCCTAGTATCTGATGAAGTCCCACATAGTGAGACGAAAACGCAATTGTTATTTGTGTTGGAAGAGCGTTTATATATTTTTTGTGTGGTCTGCTTAATAAACTGTGGAATTTATCCATTTGGCTGGCTGGAGGTACTTTCGAGCACTTAGCGTCACAAGCATCACTAACATTGGTATAATGGTTAAGGTCTTTGCCTCTCATGCACAAGGTACAAGATTTAATCCTAACCTCCAGCCAATGCCGCTTTGGAGTTAGCCTGTGGTATACAAGCATAATTCAATAAGGATGAGGTATAATTTACAGGGAAATTGTGTGATAATATTAGAGATATGGGTACAACTGCTTCTAGACAGTCCTTCTGCAGTTTTTCAGTTAAAATAGTTTATGTCTGTTTTATACAGGAAGGTAGGCAGTAAGTCTCCACATGCTTAGACTATACACAAAGAGACCCAGGGACCAAAACTGGGTGTTATGTAACAGCATTATCAAATTTGTTACCAAAGAAATCAGACATCTAAATATACTTAGAAGGGACTTTAACATCATACTAAACAAACACCTGCTTCCTGTTGCATACTGTATACCGGATACTGACCATCCCTGGTGGACAAGGAGAACATAATGGTTAGTTGCCTATTTGGAGTGAGGATCCACACTATCATGCACACACTCAAGTCACTTCACCACAGATGCCAATATGATTCTATCATAGTTCATACTAAGCTAACTGCCCTTGCGAGCATTTTAAGCCTTGCCAATTATCCCTTGTGAGACTCAAACCCTGCACCTTGTGCTTGCAAGGTAAACACCTTAACCATTAGGCTACTCTCCCAACATAATCCATGTAGGTGTATATGACCTGAGACTTACCTCACTGGACTATATGGAAAGAGACATTATGGACCTCTCTGTATATGTGTCCAGGACAGGTACATGTCTTACACTAAGCAGCTTCTAACTTCATCTAGGATGATGTTAAAGTATGAAGAGAAAATAATTGATTACTTTAGCCACCCAATTATAACCCTTTTAGGCAATGTCAAAATGACAAAACTATCAACATAAAAAAAAAACCTCAAAGCAACCTTAAAGTGTTACTGCTTAATGCTAGGAGCCTAAACAAGAAACTATACAATTCCACACCCTATAAGCTCACTCCTCACTCTGGAGAATGTAGACTTCTGTGCTGTTACTGAGACTCGGTTTAAAACCACAGAAAGTAGTCTGGAATTATAAGGCTACAATGGCTTCCACACAATTATACGGACAGCAACACAGAGGCAGGGGCTAAAGGTGGAAGTGCCTTGTTCTGCATTAGCAGCAAATACAACTCCAAGTTTGTTAAACAGGATGATGCCCTGGAGTTCATCTTTGTCCAGACCTCCTTAGGCAAGGTTTCTTAACATGTCCTTGCCAGATACAGGTCACCATGTATAACCCATGAAGCACTCAGCTCTTGCCTAGACATACTAGAGGTACTTACCATCCAGTCAAATACCCAGTTCATGGTAGACTCTAACTCTCTCTCTATAGACTAGGAAATATACACTGCCTCTAACTCACATATACAATGTTTCCTGGACTTTATCAACATAAACACCCTGGACCAGATGGCACACATTCCAACCAGAGGATCAAACATATTGGAACTAATACTCACCAAAATGAGAGAACATTGCACAACCCCCCTCCATCATATGCTCATCAGTGAGGTTGGTCCACAAAGCTATCTCACTCGACTTAAAATCAGTTCATAAAGCACAACTAAATCCATAAGAGTTAGGAACTATTCTAAAGGAAACTGCTTCCTATTAAGTGACAGTTTGTTCAAAATTCATGGCTCCCCCAAACCTCAAGAACACAGCCACTTGTACAGAATTATTTACAGAAACCCTGTACAAATATGTAAATGGCTATACTGAGGCTAATGTACCTACCAGAAGTAAGCCCAGATCTAACACCAAAAACAAAATTCACTGGTGGAATCCTTACTATAACAGGGTATATAACAAAAGAAAAATCATGACCAAAATCAGAAAGAACAACTGTCACAGAGACAAGAACTCTCTGACTCAACTAAACAAGAAACGTAAGAGGTCTGATAAAGTGCAACAAGGCCAGTTACAAGGTCAGGTTAGCCTCCCAGGCTAAGGACAATCACAAGGCCTTCTTCAGCTATGTCAGGAACCTTAAAGGTAATACTCAGTAGTGTGCAGAACTGGTGGTAAATGGCACAACATTCTCTGACCAGGGTGACATAGTGAATCTACTGACTGATAAATTTAGCTGCAACTTCACTACCCCTTCCACCCATTACTTCCTGTGAAATCCCCTCTAGCATATTCACCCAACTAACAGCAGGGAGCAGGTCCTGGTGGTGCTCACTAAGGCCAAAAACACTGCTTCAGTCGGTCCCAACAATATCGTATAAACAGCAACCTGTGTCAATTCAGACTATTTCCAGTTGGTTGCCCCTTTCCATTTCTGTTTGTTATTCCCACAATAACAAAACACTTCCAGCAGGATCAATGCTCATTTTGTCCAGGGCCTTGGCTTCTTTTATCACTTTTTGGAAAGGGCTGCACTCTAGAAGCTTTCTAGAGGTAGTTCTTTGTCATCTGTGTGTACTTTTCAAAGCACTACATACTAGATTTCTTAGGCCTAGAACAGGCTTTGCTAGGACCTTTCTATTCGTGTAGCAAATGCTACCGCAAACAGTGATTTAATGAATGAACATACTATAGTTGTGCAAGTATGTAGGTAAGCTTACCATAATAGTAGATGTTTGAATAAATCATTGCTGCAGTAGCTACTTCCACCCTCCACTCCCTTAATTTTATTTGCTGTATTGCCAAGGTTAGGACTGGCATATCAGGACTGTAATCTCCCTTTTTCAAGAAATTTCTGAAGGTTTGGTACCTAGGCTACTGTTTTTTCCCCCCTCAGGAGCTTGTGCCATCAGCAGCCTGGGCACCTGTAAGAGGTGGCTCAAGGCTTTGGAAAACGGGATGGCTGTTTACTCATTGACAGGAAATAACCCATACACGTAAGGCTGCTTTGCAGCAGTGATTATTCAAAGATCTAATGTTATGGTAACTTTACTTACACAGCTGCACTTTCTTTCCTTTTCCATATTCTGTACATTGTGCCTTAACCTCTGGACTAAAGATAAACAGAATGTAGAAAAGTGCACTGATAAAGATTACCTTGGTGACCTCAGTGAAGTCTATCAGATGGAGCAGGTCCGATGGAGATGACAGTCCTTTGGCTCTAATTGCACCTTCTGCTGAATTATAAAGAATTTAGGTTGGTCATACTAGAGACACTATGACAGCAGCTTATCTTTTATCCTCCAGTCTCATATTCCTTCTCTTCACTTAAAATCCACCACCTTCTTGGGTTTCTCTGGAGGAGGGATTGTAAATAATGTGAGAGTCTCTTTGTTGCAGGTGCTCATAATGGAAAGCCCCAGAAAGGCTATGGCTACTCTAACCTGCTGCTGAGTGACATGCTGTATAAAGAGTTCAGGAGCAACAGACTTTGTACCAACTAAAAACCTCAGTGCAAGGTAGATCAGGCCTGACTTTAACAGTTAAAGGGCTGGCATTGACATTGATAGAAAATCCCAATAAAAGGCACCTTTATTAGCAAGAACAATGGTGTTAACAAAACTGATGACAAGGTGATACTTTATGCCAGAAGCATTAAAACTATACTGAACATTGAGCTTGGCCTTCATGACAGGATCATTGCCATCAGTGAGTTTGCCAGCATGCTCAGGACCAGTACCAAATAAATGATTGTGGTGCCTTGGAGGAAAGATAAGAAAACACGATCAGTGGTGAAAATAAATTTCGTGGCTGTTACCAAAGCAACCAAGGACTGGCTACCAGAACACCATGCAGCATGGTCTGTGCCATCTTGTTATAATCTATTTTAGGAATGGCAGGAAGTGAATCATTTCTAGACATAACCAGTCATAAGCTCTTTGGGGCAGGGTAAAATCGCTATCCAATGGCTGTTCCATTACAGCTTCAGGTAAAATATATTCACACCTTAACACTGTTATGGTTTGACGGGAGGGTAAACAGAGTTTGTTAGATTTCTTAGAAAAGCAGAAGTTAAGGAACACAAAGATTTATTTGACTCCTCAGATATTGCAGTCTGCTCATTCAAAGAAAGCTTTAACTTTTTACTTCCAAATCTGCCAAGTTATGACAAAATAACTTAGGGCTGTTTTCCCTTGTCAAGCTTTGAGTGTTTTCCCATAGAAGCTTTGAGCACAGCAATAAAGCTCTAGAGAGGCTTGGCAGTGAATTATGGGGTGCTTAGCAGTCTGAGACAATTTTACGGGCCATACAGTCCTACTGCCCTTTGCTACTTTGTCTCCTGCTGTTAGAAGATAGATATTTGAGGAGGGAGTCACTCAAACAGTAAAATTACCATCCCTCTTGCCCCAAGAATAGTTTATTAGATTATTACACGAGTATTTTTCAAATAAGTACAATAATCCACTTCTTATATAAAGGACAATCTCTTACAGCAAACATACATCCTTCTGAGGGCAGACATACCTGATGAAAATGCTGGCTGGAAAAGAAGTGCACATAAGACAGATAGATACACCCAAATGTTATAATATGCTGTTACAGTGACTTCTTAAAGATCTACCCTCACAATACTGAGCAAAACCAAAGTTTTCTATGAAAAGAAACAAGAATTGTACCCAATACTGCAAAAACCCTATTCAGTATACAAAAGGAAAGCAAAATGGTCTAGATCAGTGTTTTTTGGAAAGAAATAAATGCTTAGGGACATTAAATAACTCTCCAGCAACCAAAAATAAACCAATAATATTGAATCACTTGGAACCATTCCACTTTTGCGTTTTCTGCAGTCCACTGTAACTGATACAACTAAATTTTCTCCAACAATTTACTCTTCCACCAAAGAAGAACAGGAATCTTCATCCCTTGATTTATATTCTCTAATGGCAACCTTTCACTCCTCTAAATTTGATAAAAAAGTCCCTGCTACTCAAACTTAACAGTTCAGGATCCAAATCTAGCAAACTGGCTTGCAGTTGAAAAAATAGATAAACCTCTTGCATATATCTTTCTTTCTCTCCTCGGGCAGTGTTTCTCCAACATTCATGCAGCTATAAATAATCCCACTACTCTTACAGGCCTAGTTCTAACCTGTGTCCTGTTGCCAAAATATTTGAAAATTTTTATGCAAACAACTACTTAACCACATTACCAGTTATGGTCTGTTATATGATGCACAGCTTTCCCACCTTCAGCACCTTCACAACCCCTGTAATGGTCACTGATATAATTTATTGCAACTTTAATGCAGGTATCTCTGTGGACATGACAGGGCCTTTGAAACATTCACCCATAGCCTCCTTTTCAGTAAACTCAGAAGACTCTATTTCTGTGATAACACTATTATTGGTTTCACAACTATCTGAAAAGCAAAACCTTCCAAGTTTATAGTAATGTGTCATCTTCTATTCCTGGTAACTAAACACAGGTGTACCATAAGGTTATCTGTTACATTCTTTAATCAAAGAGCTACTGAACTTTAAATTAATAACATGTGTAGATAATTCAGTACAAATCACTCTGACCTGCAAACTATGTTACAGGATACCTTTACTCAATTATGCGTTCCACCACTAAAAGCTAATAATTAACCCTAATAAAACTAGGGTCTATATTAGAACATCGAATATTTAACAGTTCGAATCACTAAAGGTCGACCTTTAGTGATCTGTTAAAACATTGAATGTTCGTAAAACAAAATAAAAACAAAACAAAAAAAAAACTAAAGGGTGTAGGCAAGCCCCCCTGCACCCCCCACACCCCCCCGCTACCTAAATATACCAACTCTGAGGCCGCACTACATTGAAGTAAATGGAAATCTCCCCTTAGGGAGATTTCCAATTACCCATTCGATGTTCTGCAGTTTCGCTATTCTTGTGTCAACAATGTCAGATTCGACAATTGTCAGTTTTCGAGAATTTAATATAGACCCTAAAACTAGCTAGCATTCCTATTCTCTTAACAGATCTTAATGGAAACATGATACCTAATGTCAACGAATAGGTACTTGTACTTGACCTTATTCTCTCCTTTATCGCACATACAGATATGAATGTCCTTGTGAAATTAAAATTCTGTTTTTCTTTTTGTTTTTGCTCTCCTTCTTATTGGACAGCTGTCCCATTGCCCCATGTCCTTGCTGGCTCTACCAACATGCCAGTCTACCCTTGTCCAATGCTTGTAAATTTCATTGGGACCAGCAAGGAACCTAAGGACACCCTGGGTGTGTTGCACTGTCATTCATCCAGCTGTCGGGGGGGGGTGCTTTTTTGGCCTACCTATGCTTACAGGCTTAATGGTATGCCTAAAGGATGGGTGTGTATCACCCCACCTCAGCAGCAGCTTAGCCATGTCTCTACCCTATTTCCCTCTTCTAGGAATCCCTACCAGAATGCCATTCTCCACCTCCACCAGAGATTGACACAGGAGGCACCCCCCAGTCCATTCACCCCAGGATGGTAACTCACACTCTTTTCTATCACTTCTCCAGTCACTTAAGCTGCTAATAGAGCCTGGGTCAGCTGGGTCAGCTGGGCCATAGTAAGGATTTTATCCCTCTATGCCACCAGAGCAGCTAATTAGAAGTCTGTTACAAGATCATTCACTGCCATTACAAAACATATTTTAATATCCAAACTGAAATATGGACTTCCTTTTCTTGTTGTGTTTAGAACCCATAATACTCATAAAATGCAGACTGCTGAAAATAACATCTGTATATTCATTTTCTTAACCAATCCCCAGACACACCATTGTAGTTTATTAAAAATTCCAGATAGATGTCAGTGCCTCATAGGGACACTTTTCATCTAAGTACAAGGTTCTAAAGCACAGTCTCCGTCCACCTCTGAGAGTGAAACTACCTTTACAAGATGAATGAGAAGACAAATTGGAGTCCGACCACCACAATAAATGGAAAATGAAACGAAATATTTATTAATCATAATCCTTATGAACAGAAGTACACAAGACATCATTTTCTCTCCAGTACTCCCTCCATTTGAAAGTGCTGTAGGTGTAACTTCCTGGGATCTGCTACCTGTAACCACCTGCCTACTGATATTAAAAACCTGCAAAGCTTCAAAGATGCACTTAAAGAGAATCTCTCACAGAATCTATGTACAACTACTATCACGACAATGGTTAGGTAACTTAACCACCCTATATCATAGATAATAAATCCAATTAAGAAACATTTACCCACCTCATAATATGGCGTCGTATATTTGTATATTTCACGTGTGTATGGATATATTATTTATGTATGATAGTACTGTATTTATGCATATCCTTGCTTGTATTTTTTTTTCATTGTACTTCTCTCAATACACTGTGACTGGATTTTCATAATCTTATCCTACCTGCATTGAATGTTATCACTATTTACTGAATTTTACCAGTTACTCATTCTGTGTGTGATATTGTTGATTAGGATCTGTATTTTCTGCTCTTTGAGCTTGGGTCTTAGCTGAACAAGAGTAATGGACACATTTACTAAATGAATAAACTTCAGTAACTAAGCTACTAGAAAAACACTGATAGAAGACAGCATTATAAAGAGCAGACTTCAAATCTTAAATTTATTTTCCAAATCCATAATACAGACATCTTACACAATGTTGGACATTCTCCAGCAACAGGTGGTTATAGTACTGCTTAATGAACTAATCATCTGTCATGTTGTATTGTCATTGTAATGAGGATGATGACAGCTGAATTGTACATCCCCAGCAAACAGTATAACAAAATGTTTAAATTTGGAGTAAAAAAACAGAAAGAACCTAAAAAACTGCATGTTCTTTAGACAAATGATAATCAAAAGCATCTCTAATTGTGTAATCCACATACCACATACTGCACATATATTGTGAAATTCTGAGGCCTCTAATTGTAATCCATGGAGTAGCAGATCTGCATGTTTAAAAGTGGTGGAAAGTATACAAAGTGTAAGTTTGCAGCACCTCAAGTATGTTTCTCCTGTTCTAAATTATAGTAGCAGTGATGTGGGACTGCAGAGGACCCCCACCTGCAAAAATGCTTAAATGGCATAGCAGTGAGTTTCATAAATGATCTTGCATGCAGAGTTTTCAAAGTATCTAAATGTATGGAGGCCAATGAAACAGTCCTGACACAGCAGATCCATTCAAAACAACTCTTGCTGCATTTCATGGTTTGACAGTGCAGTTTGCAAAGGCTGGAGCATTCAACTAGATGGAGAAAAGATTGTCTGTGCAGAGAAACAGGTGAAGATTCTTTGTTGACTTGTCTTTTTTTCAGATATAACAAAACATTGACCTGTTTCATTTAAAAAATTTCAAACATTATGAATGTTCGCAGTGCTGGTCCTACTGCAGTTTATAACAGTTATAGGCAGCTAAACCCAATGTCAGGGCAAAGGGATGACTCTCCAGGTATACTCTGTTAGGAGGGCACAGTTGACACTGTAGAAAAGGTGCTAATCCGTCCCTGCAAAGCAGTTTTGTGATTGCTGGACAAGAGTACTGACTGGTCCTGGAAGCATTAATGGTAGTTATTTAAATAGCCATGATTGAAATTGCAGCAGCTTAAATGATTAGCTTGTCGTATTTCTGTGTTAGACATTGTAGCACTGCTTTAGCCCAATTTCCTGTTTGCCCCAGCCTGAGCATTGTCTAGTTATGTGATTCCAGATATAATAGCTCTCTCTCTCTCTCTCTCTCTCTCTCTCTCTCTCTTTTTGTTTGGTTCCTCAACTTTGATAGGGAGGGGGTTGATAATTTGGAGACTGTCCAAGGTACCAGCTGGCTTGTCTTTTCCTTCAGGGTGACAGACCCTGAAAAAAGAGAGCTCCTTTATTTAATACTTCATCTTGTTGAGATTCAGCTCATCAAATCAGATGAAGTGCAGTTTCAAAGGTATTTTATAAATAAGGTGGGTGGAGTCAAAGCTCCCAAAAATGAATAGTTGATGGGAAGTACCTCTACAAATACACACATTATGCATGTGTGCTCTACAGATACACACATTGTGTGTGCGCACATAGCATATATTTTATACAAAAAACACAGCCACATTAAACTGGTAATAATTTCTTTCTCCCTCTTCCCTGAGTTTCTACAACCTCAGAGATAATATATATAAAGCAGTGTGAAGATGCTGGGGCTTGTCTGCATGTTGGTTGGACATGGGAGGGATTTTTTGCTGTTTTGACAAGCTCACCAAGATTTCAGATGTTTTGGGTTTCATTAATTGCATGTCAATTAAATGTGACAGGATTATTGGTTGTGGATTGTGTTGGAGAATAGTTATGCAATAGGATCCTACCTATTAGAATGACTGCAAAAAATGGTCCCAGACTTTGAAAATGTCTCTCTTTGGATCAGTCTGTGGTAGTAACTTGCATGTTAGGTACTGATTACATACTCCTGTAAAATAATAACTCTGTCATGTATATAGGTTCATAGGTAGGTACTAGGCTATCTGCGTGAGGCATTCATAAGCCTAGCCAGAGTGTGTCGGCTTTCGCCGCCCCATTGATTAATTAACTGATCCTCTGTCAAGCAGAGGCAATGAAGCGATCCCAGAGGTGTATTTTCTGTTACCCATCCACTCGTCAAGGTTTCTCTTGAAGAGTGTTAGTGAGGGGCTCTACCTGATGTAGTTTGGAATTTTGTTCTAAAGCATGGGGAGTCTCTGTAACAGGAATCTATCCCTCCAGCATGTTCTATTTATTGTTGTGGCAAGGTTTAGCTCACTAGAGCGCGTGGCTCGCACTGACTTGGATTTCTTTAGGTGGAGCATGTCCATCAATTCTGAGTTGGACATGGCTTTGTAAGTCAGGCAGAGATCACCTCTGAGTAAGCGATATCCCACTGAGTACAGCCGGAGTTTTTTCAGTCGGGCTGCATAGGACATATGTTTGAGGCCAGTAATCCTCTTGGTGAGGTACTTTTGTGGTCTCTCTAGCTGTTGGAAGTGTCTTGTGAGGTACATCCCAAATGGGGCATTGTACTCTATGATGAGTGACGAGTAGAGGGGCACTATAACCTCTTTATTTCTAGATGCGAACCCTTTAGTAATTAGATGGGCCACATAGAAGGATTTCCTAACTACTTTGGCAATATAATTGTCAAAGAAGAGATTACTATCTACCTGGGTCCTCAGATCTCTTATTACCTCTTCTGTATTAAGGGGGCTGTCACCTATGTGATAATTTGTGGGTGTTTTGTTTTTCCCAAACAGGATGACTATGCATTTTTTGGCATTTAGCTTGAAGCCATGACTTTGACACCAGGTGTCCGTCTCAGTAAGGCCCTTTTGGAGGATGCCCGTGTCAGCCGGAGAGTCAGTTATGGCTCCCAGTTTGCAGTCATCGGCAAACCTGGTTAGCCATAGTCCTCCTGTGTTTGCCTGTACTTCTCAGAAGTATATGCCGAACAGCAGGGGTCCCAGGACCGAGCCTTGCGGGACACCACTTGTGACTGGTTTAGAGTTAGACCTGGAGCCCGCTATTCTTACCATGTGAGTTCTGCCTCTAAGCCAGTTGGCAACCCATCTCGTGATGTAGGGGTTTATGTTCAAGGCTGGTGAGTTTTTCTGTAATACCCGAGTGGGGAATGGTGTCGAAAACCTTGGTGAGGTCAAGGTAGGCTGTGTGAACAACCTTTCTCTTGTCTATGCCCTTGGTGACTATCTTGAAGAAGTCAACCAGGTTTAGTAGGCATTATCTACCCTTAATAAAGCCGAACTGGGTCGGGTCAAGAGTTTGGAGGCTCCCAATGTCTTTGTTAATGAGTTCCATGATGATGCGCTCCATAGCCTTGCAGACCAGGCTAGTCAGGCTTATGGGGCGATAGTTATCAGGGTCAGTTGTGGCCCCTCCTTTGCGGTGTGGAATAACCATTGCTGTGCACCATTCTATGGGCACGTAGCCTGTGGAGAGGCTGAGGTTGAACAGCGTGTTTAGGTGGGGGGTTAGTTCATGCAAGATGCAACCTGGGGCACCATCTGGCCCCACTGACACTGTGTTTTTGGCTTTTGAAAGGGCTATTTTCACCTGTGCGTCTGTGATTTCCAGGACACTACACTTTTCCGGTATTGTTGTGGGGCCTTTTGGAGGTAAGAAGGCGTGAAGTTTGCAATGAATCTATCTGCAAGGATGTTGGCAATATCAGTAGGTTCAGTATATTTTGTGCTATTTTGCACTAGTTCAGTGCATATCTGTGAGTTGCCACTTAGATTCTTAACATAGTTAAAGAAGGCTTTGTGGTTATCTTTTGAATCCCTGGCTATTTTTCTTTCGAAGTTAGCCTTGGATGATTTTATGAGGGACCTTAGTTTCTTACTGATACTGATCAGAGATGTCTTTCCTTCTTGGGATTTGCTTTTTTTCTGAACTAGTTTCCTCCTTCTATTGTATAGCCTGTTTATGGCAGGGGTCCACCAGACTGGTTTCCTTCTCTTAGAGGAGTGAGTCAGTTTTGCTAGGGATGGCACGATCCATGCATCCTTGTAGGTGCTCATAGAGTGGATTTGTAAAGGTTTCTGCATCTTGGGCAGCGTTATACTTTAGCATGGGGGCTGTGAAACTTACCGTCTCTGTCTTAAGTAAGGAGAAGCTTGCTTTATCTGTCCCTTTAAATTGATTTTTATATGTATTTTTCCTTGCTGCAGTTAGGACACAGGCTAATAACTGTTTTGCTGGGTACAATATACACAAAATGATTTTTGTCCAAGTTCAGAGGCATGTGGCAAGAGAAAGTAAAAAGAGCTGACAAATGACAAGGATTTTGAAAATTCCTGGCAAAAGGAATTGGTAGTAGTCTGGCATTCATTATTCAGTGTTTATATTTTTACCTTTCTATACTTAATTTATTGTATGTTTGCTTTGCTTTCCTGATTTCAGTCGAGTGTGTGTTAACAGCTTTATGTTACTAAAATGTTGGTCTCATTTCATCTAAAAGTATCAAAAACTCACGTGTATTTATTTCAACGTGGACTGTTCATGCAATTGCAATGGCAAATAGCGATTAGACATACTAAAGAAAACAATTGTATAAGTTGAATGAAATGAAATAAATCATAAAATGAAAGATTTGTGAAAATTGTGAAGTATGTGAAGTACTGCAACACCATAAAGTATTAAGAAAACTATTTCCAGGCTGATGACTCAGATTCAAGGTACCTAATTGTGCAGCTGGCAGCATGGTGTTGGAACAAGCTTGAGTTTTCAGTAGGGATGGCCAGAGTGATAGAAGGCTTGTTTTCGTATCCTGAGGTGATGGAGAAAGAACAAGTGCTACTTGTTCTCACTCCTCATGGAATCCAGGAACTGAGAAGGGAAAATGCTACATACTAAGGAGGTGACCACATGTCCTTCATTTCAGATCAGAAATATGCATGACATGGAGAGATGGCATAGCATCTTGTATGGCCGCAACAGTTAATATGAGCAGTCTGTGCTAGAACAGCCTTGTAGCTTTCTAGTACCACCAACCTTGTCCTTTGCGTCTAAGCTTTTTCCACAAAGTGTAGTTCAAAGGCTCCTTCCCGTATGAGATTCAGGAACCTTCCCAGCAAAGGGTTCATTGAAGACTGGCAGTTTTAACAGATCCTTGTGACAAAGTTGTGTGTGTGTGTGTGTGTGTGTGTGTGTGCGCGTGTGGCATGTGTGTGTGTGTGTGTGTGTGTGTGTGTGTGTGTGTGTGTGTCTGCACACTTGTAGATGTGTGTATATACACACACAGACACAAACATACTTGTTTACATGCATGTCATCCCTGGAACATGGTGAGGTATCATCCTCGGACTGGAACATGGTGAGGTATCATCCCTGGAACATGGTGAGGTATCATCCCTGGAATGTAATATGGTGAGGTATCATCCCTGGAACATGGTGAGGGATCATCCCTGGAACATGGTGAGGTATCATTCCTGGAATTTAATATGGTGAGGTATCATCCCTGGAATGTAATATGGTGAGGTATCATCCCTGGAACATGATGAGGCAGTGACAGTAAGTAATTTGATCCTCATTTCTCATCTTGAGACTGAAGTTTACATGCAAGAACCAAAATTATTCTTCTGCACGGCCATCCAGGAATCAAGTGGATTCTGCTTCTGGGCACAGAATATGTATTTATTATGTGTAATCATCAGAACTTTGGAATACAACGATATACACATTTTAAATCGTATATCTTTTACTAAAGATGCCTGAAATGCTCACAAAGTAGTTGGATGATGCAGTCTGTGCTTTTCATGACACAAGTAAACACTTTTTTATGCATGATCCTTAAATTCTTCTTCTATGCAGTATTGATTTTTTAATGAGATGACTAGTCAGAGCCACGGAATGCCTTTTTCCCCATGTGACTGTGATGTATGGACAATTCTATGAGTCTTGGTCACATTGAAGATACAAAGAAAGATATTATTTAATGATGATGGCACAATGACTGTAGGTGAGGTTACGTAGATATTGGCACATAATGAAAAAACGTTACATGCAAATTTACCAGTTCAGATCCATGTTTTAGAACTATTGACAGAAGACAGCTTGACATCTGCTCTCTGTTCCATCAGGGTTGCATATTATTTTTTAGAGTACTTTGCACTAGCTGTTATCTTTATCTTGGTAGTTACACTCCTCAGATATGGCATAATCATATACCAAATTGGCTGGGGTAGCCCATAATCTTCATAAGTTCCTCAAAGCCAAGAAAAGTGACTGCATTAACAGGAAATGCACGCAGACCATTTAAGGTCATTCCTTTACATAACACTTGAAAACCATCCTGTCTCACACTGGTCACAGTGCAATCAAAGAAATTGCGATATTTCACTTTTTCTATTCCATCCATTTGCATCCGTGCCTTGATCACATCCATTGGTGTAGAAGCTAGCCATGACAAGGTACCTGCTGTACCACCGGCAAAGAATACTGTCAACTTATCTGAGGAAAAAAAAATCCTATTTTAGTAATCCTGCATCTCGTATTATATTATCATATTACTTTAATGGCATGATGTATTCAACAAAGTAGGTAACTGAGATTTCAAACACTTTTCTTATAATTTCAAGTCTTTGAATTATACATGCAAATTAAGATTGCTTCTTTACAGACACAGTTCAAAGTGTTATAGAAATACAAACAAACTTAGTTCTTAGACCTTTACATCTGAAATGAGGAAGAATGATGTACACTGCATGGGAAATGGGACACAGACTCACACAATTAGTCAAATATCATGCATCACGTATACATTCAAAATGTAGAAGTAACCATTGTTTCATGTTTAAGGTTAATGTTAGAATTTGCAGTACTTGATAATAAAACCTTTTTGCTTTATGGTTCTGCAAATTCTGGGTATGAGGTGCACATTTTCAATAAAAGAGAGATAAGGAACAGAACAGCTTTGTGAAATGAAATAAAGGCGTACTAGGTATGCATTAAGGATATTTGGTGAACATTTTTTATTCTGTAACCTTAAGCTCTAAGTGTCATTTTGGAGATAGTACAGTAATGTGGAGTTCTGAAGACAATACAGCAATACAGAAAAAAACAGAGTGCCATTCTATTAACATTTTGTATCAGACAAGCTGGTGAGAAGGGAACCAGTCTCATATGTAGCAAGGAGAGGTCAGAAAGAACAGATTCAAGCAGAAGTGGTGGAACTTGAGCAAGTAGCTGAGCATCCCAGGTTACCTGGCATTTATCTCAAGGCTCCTGTACTCTGCAGGAGAAATTATTGGTGATAATAATAATGAAGATCCCCCTAAAAAGAGAAAGTCTAGCTAGTAATTGGAAAAAAGTGACCAGCAGTGGAAGCAACCAATCCTTTTCATCAATTTGCACTTGCTTACATAATTACTAAAACTTTAGAAGTTACAAGGGTCATGAAACAGTCTTCAGATGTCATCTGAGTGAAAGGACAAGAATGACCCATAGAGATGAAAGGTAGGTTAGAAACGCAATGGAGTGCTAACAGATTTGCTTACTTGCATTTCTGTTTGACCTGTGGTCTTGCAGTGGATAGTATGAGCAAAGCTCTTGCAGAGAAAAATATGTCAGGGCTGGATAACCTCAGCTTGTTGCTTATAAGAATGTATACCATTTATTTATGTATACTATGAAATCAAGCTTTGAACTATTAATTAGTGCTTTCAAAATTCATCAGCATGCCATACATAAGCACAGAAGGTCACTGTATAAGCCACAACTGATCAAAGATTTCAAGTTCAACATCAACTCCTCTGAAATAGATTCAGTTTCACTATAACTTGCAAATATTGTCAATATATGGTAATTTACTTGCTTATATTGATTATGCATTCAAATGAAAAAGACAGTATTATGTACAAGAGTATTAAACTTGTGCTTATCTTGTGCTTGCACAGTTATTTGAAATACTGTTGGCTGGAGTGTTCTGATCGGCGAGTCAGAAATGGTGGATTAAGCTTGTAACAGGATAGGTATGAAAGCTGTTTTGAACATTCTGTTCAGATGGACTTTATCATACCAAGGTGGACAGCCAAGTATTAAAGAAGTTTGCAATCACATTACTACTCTGCAACTGCTGAAAGAAATGCTTGTTTATATGAGAGCAACTAAAGTAAAGAAGCTTGTATTTTACAGTAGAAGGTGAAGAAAATGTCAGGCAGGGATGAAAAGGAAGGAGAGTTTTAATGGAGAGAAATGAGACAGGAAGAATTTTGTTTTTAGGGGGATGATTATGCGGGATGACTATGGATGTAATGTTGATGTGGAGGCAACAGCATAATGTTTCAACACAGTCCCTTCTGGAGGGCCTGAGCTGCAACTGGCTGGGGACTCTCAAAATGTTAACATGGGGAAGAACTACCAAGCTGTACTCTGCTTTTATTTATGACTGTGTCATATTCCCTCTCACCAGGTGGATAAGGAAAAGGTCATGGTCAGCTGTCTGTCAGGTGCTAGGATCCACCATATCACACATGCGCCCAAGTCTCTCAGCAACAGGTGCTGTTATGATTCTGTCATGGTCCGTGTTTGTGTGAATGTGAGATGTACCTCTCTGGACTATATGAAGAGAGACATGACTGAGCTTTCAGATTATGTGTCTCAGGCAGGTATGTCCCTAGCCTTAAGTAGCATTTTACCTTCACCCAGGATGATGCCTCACTACAAACAGAAACTGACTGACTTCAATAATTGGCTTAGTTTCTGGTGTCATTCTACTGACTAAGGCTCTTGCCACCTTCATAGTACCGTTTTTAGGCAGTGTCTCAAGGACAAAATTCCCGATGTAAAAACTCCATCTAAAAACAACCTCAAGGTTATGCTGCTAACTAGAAGTCTTAACAAGAAACTGCAGTCACTGGAAGCAGTCCTCACCATGAAAGACAGACATTTGTGCAGTCACAGAGACTTTGTTCAAGGCTGTGGAGAGCACCCCAGCCATACCAGGTACACCTCCTTCCAAACATTCAGACCACAAACTGAAGGCATGAAAACTAATGTACACCTCCAGCTTGGTTAAACAGTATGATTCCCTGGAGATACTTCAGGTGCAATTAACTGTTGGTAGGACACCTATTCAAGTCACTGCCAGCTACAGGACCCCCTCCATGAATCAGGGCACCCACTCTGCCTATTTGGATGGAGCTACTTGAGTCTATCAAGAAACATCAAAACACCATGGTTTTGAGTGACTTTAACTACCCATTCGTTGACTGGGTAAATTACTCATGCTCAACATCACTTGCCCAAAGGTTCCTCGACTTTGTTAACTCTACTGCCCTGGACCAGCTGGTTGATACCCCCACAAGGGTTGCCAACATCCTGGATCTGGTGCTTACCAGTATGGGGGACCACTGTAGCACCCCCACTGTGATGTCTTCCCTGGTGAGATCTGACCACAAATCAGTCTCATTCGAAGTAGCTATCACACCTGACCCCCCACCAAAAACTAAACTAAAAGATTTCTCCAAAGCAGATTATAACCCCTTATGGGATGGTATAAATTAGCTTCACTGCACCTCACCCCTCAGATGGAACTGGCAACTATGCCAAGTTCTAAACCAATGTTTTATATAAACACCTGTATAACTGCACTGACTCGGCTGTACCTGACAGGAACAAAACCAGCTTCTCAAGGAAGAGCAAACCTGACTGATAGACAACAGTCATTAACAGGCTTTAGAATAAGAGGAAGAAATTGCTGTCTAAGAGTAAGAGGGAGTGAGCCCTAAAATGGAAACACTCCCTCCTCAGCTTAAACAAGCAAAAAAGACTTCTTGTGGAGTCCTCCAAAGCAAACTATGAATTCAAATTAGCTTCTTCAACTGAGGACAACCATAAGGCATTCTTTAGTTACATCCGTAACCTAAAAGGAAATGCCCAGATTTCTGCTGAACTGGTAGTTAATGATACTATATACTGAGCCTGTGGACATAGCTAACCTGTTGGCTGACAGGTTCTGTGAAAACGTCACTCCCCTGTCCCTCCCATACGTACTCCATGACATCCCTACCACCTATCCCCTACCTTGTATCTCTAAAGAGCAGGTTGTAAATGCCCTCTCTAAGGCCAAAAACACAGCATCCATGGGACCTTATAACATCCCAGGCTGCGTCTTACGTGGGGTCCAACAAGAATTAGCAACACCATTGGGTACTCTTTTCAATCATAGTCTAAGCACCGGCTTTATCCCAGCTGAATGGAAAACGGCCACCCTTGTTACCTTGCATAAAGCTGGTGCTTCCACTGACCCTGGGAACTACAGACCTATTAGCCTGACTAGCCTTATCTGCAAGGCTGTGGAGTGAATCATCACGGACCTTATCAACATGATATAGGTAATCCCCAAACACTTGACTCTACTCAGTTTGGATTTGTCAAAGCGAGATCATGCCTGTTAAACCTGGTGGACTTCTTCAAGACAGTCACCAAGGCCCTGGATGATGGGAAATCTGTGCTTACAGCCTATCTAGACTTAGCCAAGGCTTTTGACATTATCCCTCACTCAGGCATCATTGACAAACTCACCAAGCTAGGTATCAACCCTTATATTATTAGATGGGTCACAAACTGGCTCACTGATAGAACACATATAGTCAAAATAGGGGAATCCACCGCCAACAGCAGACCTGGAACCAGTGGTGTTCCACAGGGATCAGTCCTGGGACCTCTACTGTTTGGAATCTATTTCTCCAAAGTACAAGCTGACAAAGTTTGCTGATGACTGCAAAATGGGAGCGGTCATAAGAATCTCCAAATGATGTCAACATCCTGCAAGAGGGTCTTACACAAACACATGACTGGTGCCAAAGTCATGGCCTTAAACTCAATGCAAAAAAATGTATTATCATCCCTTTCAGTAAGAGCAATGCTCCTGCAAACTACCACATCAATAGCAACACCCTATGTATGCACTCAGTAGTGAGAGACCTGGGCACACAGGTTGACAACAACCTGACCTTTGATCTCCATGTCTCCACAGTAATAAGAAGGACATTCTATATTGCTCATCTCATAAGCAAGGGTATTGCCTCCAGAAAAAAAGAAGTTATAACCTCCCTATACTCTTCCCTCATCAGGCCAATAATTGAGTACAACACCCCTTTTCGTACGTACCTTTCCAAGCACCTGCAGCAATTAGAGAGACCACAAAGGTTCCTCACAAGGAAAATTCAAGGTCTTCAATATTTGTCCTATGTGGGTCATCTGGAATTACTGTCACTTTATTCTGTTTCATGCAGACTAGTTAGAGGCAATCTCTGTCTTGCATATAAGGCAATCTCTGATCCTGCTTTATTTGAAATGCTGCATATCCACAAATCGAATGGTATATTGGTTACTCATTCTAAAGAACTTAACCTGGTATGTGACTTTAATAGAACCTGCTGAGTGGACAGATTTGCCTCCCAGAGGTTACCATACCTTTGGAACAGACTCCCACTTCATAACATGCAGAGCACCTCATTGGCCCTCTTCAAATACAGTCTGGACGATTGGATGGGTAACCACAAATTCACCTCAGGGGTTCCACCTGTGTCCCTCTTGGACAGGGGTAATAGGTGCTGATCGTGGAAATAAGGGTAAAACTTGCCTTGTAAGAGCCCTAGGGCTATTAGCCTAGTAACTTCCTATGATCCTATCTGAGAGAAGGAAATTAAACCATGTGCAGCAAGTGGGTAAATGGGTGATTTGAAAATGCTGAAGTCATTTACAGATTGAGAGTATACCCTTCTGCATATGCTTTTATAATGTGAAAAGTAAAAGTGAGTTGTGTTGTTAAATGATTCAAAAATAACTACGGATGATAGTAAATAAATGTTTACTCTACTCACTCACTGCACTATCTTTCATGTTAAAACCTAGTTCAATCCAAAGGAGAAAGCATACTAAGACTTATGAAATGTGAATAAGCACACATTCATATTCATTTATGATCTTGTGAGGTGGAAGAACTGTGGAAAACTCATTCTTAAAACAGCAGTAAAGCAACAGGAGGCAATACAAGAAACATGAACATATTATAGAATTAGTAGTAGATGGGCAGGACTGGCCGTAGGCCGACTGAGTCGATTTGCTCCAGTAGGTCACCTTGGCCACAGGGCACCCCATACTTGTCACTGCCAGCTGCCTGAGTAAGTTTAGTCACCCTCACAACATGGCTTGTGGGCCATAACAGAAAATGCTGGCCCACAAGATGTGGCTCAAAATGACTATGTCAGTGCATGGGTCTGTAGTCTTGCTGCCAATATAGTAATTAACCTCCCTAGTGGAGCAGACTACATTTCCAAAAAAACAAACTTTAATGCTGCCTAAAGCAAAAAAACTATTAGTCTTTACAAACAACAAAAAACTCCTTATGTCCAATTCGCCATTAAAACACTGATCTCATAAAATGCCTAACTTGTCAATGAATTAAAAGAATTATATTCATATCAAAATCATTATTCAAACCGAAAGGACTTAATTATCTAATAAATGACTATCTAGGGTTGGTTTCTAAAAACCCAGTGTAGCAAGAGAAAACAGTCTCCACCATTCTGTTCTAAAGCTTGCCTAGTTTAATGCCTCACAACTCTGAATTATCGAAAGGAAGGGAGTTCTGCTATTTATCCATAAGAGGTAATGAGATTCTACAGTAATCTATGTTAAAGAGTTTCATTACCTATTTTGAGCATAGCACAAAAGTCACTGAGCTGAAGTCCTGTGGTACAGAAGCTACATCTAAGTCAGAAATCCTACATGTATCAATGAATCTGGTATACAGATGGAGCTGCATAGCCATGAAACTGCCAAGCTTCATCTGCATGAAAGAACACAACTGTCATACCTGAATTCACCTTGCCCAAGAAAAATGATGGTCATGCAGAACAACTAATCATCAGTGAATTCTACCATACAGGTGGAGCTGTGGAGTAGGATAACTTTGTATAGATCCAGCAAGCCTACCGGCTCCTTGGATATGTTTATGCTACGTTGGCCTAGATAATGAAGTTCATTAACATAGCATGTTATATAGGACTCCCATCCATTCAGTACTACATAATTACAAGGTACTGAATTGGCTAAACCTTGCCTTTTGGGATGATCTCAAGGCTGGGAATGGGAAGGTCACTTTGAAGTAGAAAGAGCAGGATGGCAGAAGCCTTCCACTCCACTTCTCCAAGGCCTTTGAAATCTAGTCCAAGGAGGGCTTTTGTGTATT
Source organism: Protopterus annectens (assembly GCF_019279795.1). Taxonomy (NCBI): domain Eukaryota; kingdom Metazoa; phylum Chordata; order Ceratodontiformes; family Protopteridae; genus Protopterus; species Protopterus annectens. Next base: position 365,849,235 of record NC_056738.1, read on the forward strand.
TGTAAATATTTTAGCCCTTTGATGGCATATTGTTGAGAACACTAGATAGTACTGCCTTGTAGTTTGTTACATTGTGCCCACGTTCAGTCTTTCTCATATTTCCATTCTATGCAAGCAAGTCAGACCAATCAGAGTTTGGTGGTGGTTTGTTTTTTGCAAAATTGCAACAAGTCAGTGGCTTTATTTTCTGTTTATTTTTTTATTTTTATTAGTTTTTATTTTTTTATACATTGTCTAGAGAGAGATTTACTTTCAGGTTATTTTTTTTTTATTATTGTAGCAGGCAGACAGGTAATCTGGGTAGTACATCTTGCAGGCCTAATTTGACTAACAAGCTTGAAAAGAAAAATACCTTATTACAGGCAGTGACCCGACTGAGGTGTACACATTCATCAAGCGTTGGAGGACTAATATGTTTGTATAAAGTAATATGGAATAAATTACTGTGGCAATGTTTTTATCACAGTTCAACATCTGAGGTGTACACAGTCAAGACTGCAATTGTTATTTGTACAGGGCTAATCTGCCTTTACAGGATTAGTGTGTATTTGTGAAACAAATTTGAAATACATTACTGTGACGATGATTTTTTCTGAAGTTAAACATCTGAGGAGTGCACAGTTAACAAATGACTATAATTGCTGGGTAAATAGGAATGGATGGAAATGACTAACCCTGTCATCATAATTAAGTTAAACAGTAATTACTGTGTCTTTGCCGGACTAATGCATTTGTGTAAAGCAAGTTGAAACAGTATTCTGTGGCTGTATTTTTTTTAAATCATAATCAAAATGTATGGTGTTTGTATCTAGTCAGTAAAGTGACTGTAAATTATGCTTTGCAAGCCATCTTTGTATAAAAGTGACTTATACCTGCTGTTATTTTATCACAATTAAATAGTCATTGATTTTAACTGTCTTAGCAGGAAAAGTGTTGCATGTTTGCTGCTATTTAGGCAAAAGGGTTGACCTGATCCTTATTCAAACTCCTATATGAGCATATTTTCCTCCCCCCAACCACCAAACTAATAAGACAGCCCCCAATACAACCTTAGCAACCTTCTGCAAAGCCCTCAATCTAAACGACATACTTCTAATAATGCCCCAAACTGTCTCCCCTCTTTAAATTACAGACAGATCATCTTACCCCAGATTATATGCACTCATAAAATTGTATGTAATAAAATCAGCAAAATGTACTTGCAATCCCAGAAACATAGTCCACCTCTATCTCGTATGACACTCCATCTTGTAATCTATTCCCTCAATCTGTTTGAAATGAATCATTAAATATAACCAGAAGTATATTTTGTATTTTTTTCACATGGTGCTACTTGCATCTCAGTTTTGCATCTGTACTTTTGTAATCATTGACATTGTTACATTGTACATTGTTCCCTGGCTGAGATTGAAATTGGTTGGAACAGATCAGTGCTACATACATACATACATACATACATACATTAATAAATAAATAAATAAAGCACAAAAAAAGTTAGCACAATGGAGCTGTAGCCAAACATAGGGAGCTTAAAGATAATTATAGGTACTGAAGAAATTTTAAAGTAGAGGAATGGGAAACCAAAGAAAGGTACACATGAAAATATTTATGTTGTTCTTCTTCTTTCGGCTTTTCCCGGTTAGGGGTCGCAACAGCGGAACTCCGGTCCGCTAATGATTGGCAGTAGATTTTTAGGGTGCCGAGGTGTCAGCTCGATGCCCAACCTTCAACGAAGGCAGGCCCATTTACGCATGTCTTTCGAACGCCACTTGACTGCGGGGAGGACATGCAGACTCCACACAGAAGGCGCTCCAGCCAAGACTAGAACGGGAGAACCTCTTGCTGTGAGGCAACAACGCTACCGCTGCACCACCTCGGCTACACATGAAAATATTTATAAATGATTTAATTATGTCAAGGTCAAGGGAAGATGAGGCACAACAATTTAATAGCTAAAAATAGGAAGAGAAGAGATATACAAATGTGTATATTCAAATAAAAGGGAATCACCAAGAAGAGACAGGTATTCGTTTGAAAGTTTGGGCTTTAAAAGTGATAAAGTTCTGGAAGTTTTTTAAGAGTATTTTAAAATGGAGGTTATTCTGACAGAAATCTGTGGTGGTTGTATTGCCCAGAGAGGGTAAAGACCTTTTAGATCTGGCTTCAGACAGACCCATTTTAATTTTAAACAATGTTATAAACTTATGTCTTATATCTGTATTAGCAACGAGAATGGCAAATGTATTAAAGTTGATAGATTGATATTTCTTGTGTAGGGGAGGCAAACATTTGAAAGCATTAATAAAAAATGATAGTCCAGAGGGAAGTGGATCTTGATGCAGAGAAAGCATTCAGTCGAGTCAGTGGGGATTTTATGATTAGGGCAATAGCAGCATTTTTGTTCTCTGGTACAATAAATAGGCTTAATTAGAAGGACATAAGAGGGGTCAGAGGCAAGAATTAAGACTTCTCTCTGATAAGCTGGATTTGAACGGAAGAACCAGACAGGGATTTTCATTTTCCAACTGTCATTTGTTATATATTTACAGTCATTGGCGAAGAAAATAAGGAAAACCCAATAACACTCAACAAAAGTTAATTTTATTTGTGTATGATATTATTCCTTACCTGATAAATCCAGAAAAGGATATTTTGGTGTTGTGGAGCATTTTATAGGTTCATAGGTTCATACTAGGCTATCTACCCATATATGCGGTTCATGATAAAATAAAATTGTTACGGTAGAGGGAGCTAGGATATATGGGGGGAGAAACTAAACAAGATACAAACAACACAATGAAGCTGAAGAGCTAGATTTTGGGCATGAATAGTAAGATACAAGCAGCAGAATATTTTAGTCTGCTTAGTCTTATATGCAAGTATGATGTATTTTATCAGCTATAATTTGGGTTAGTATACTGTGCCTCTGTCTAAAGTGAAAAGGATGATAATGAAGTAAGAGTTTGAGAAAGACTATGATGTGGATGTAAACCCAGTTAAGTAACATCAACTGTACAGATTCCTCTTGAAGAGCAGAAAGCATTCTAAGAACTAAGTCAATGCTGGACTGGGATTTTAGGTATGTCTGCAGGTAGGGGACTAGAATAGACAAAAAAAGGACTGGAATTTACTGGAGGAAAATAATAAAGGAACCAATGTATCAGCAAAATAACTTGGTGAGGGGAAAATAGCAATCTTCTCTTTTTATCAGGACTGATAAATAGAGTAAGGTAAAGAAGAAGGATAGGGGTGCTGAAGAAAAGAATATTTCTTTTTTTGTTTTTTTAGTTTTATTTACCAAGCCACTGTTAAAAAGATTATTATTACATACAACAATACAAAAAATATAAAATTCCATTTATAAGCCTAGAAGAAATTTGAAAGGCTCCCAAGTATTCAACACCCATTTTAAATTTATTTGTATAGCCCTTTTTGCTAATTAATATTTACTGTAACAAATTTACAAATTCCACTGTGTACTTTGACAAGAAGTGAACAAGTGGTTGTAACTAAGGAAATTATTCTTCTCAGCTGGACTGGGATATGAATTGTCTAGAGATAAGGAATTACTAGAAAACAGAAATCAAAATCTTCTATTCTCATTGTAGAAATTTTGATTGATATTGTGAGAGAGAAACTGACTGTGTGTGTGTTCTTTAAAAAAAGAAAAAAAGCAAATAATAGAAATTTGTGAGAACCAGAATAATGCTGAAGAGGTGGAGTGAGATTTAAGTGAAGGCAGGAATTAAGCAACTCGTGTGAATGAATGTAAATATTAAAAAGTAAACAAATGTTACTGTATGAAAAAAAAAAATTAAACTATTAAAATTTGTTTTATTTTCTTATCATGTATGAAACTCATGTTACAGATTAAAATGTGATGATCTAATAATCTGGTCCTCGATTTTAATATACACCCCTTGCAGTATAGCATGGGCTCTTTCTATGTGTTCTAGCACACTGGATATCACCACTATGATATTTTTAAAGTTTTCTTTTCTTCCCAAGTTTCTCATTCAATATCCAGCAGTCCACAAGGGTGCATTATAATAATTCAAAAGGATTGAACCATGTGGTGCTTTACTAACAGTATTAACTGCTCATAGTTTTACCATATTCCTCAATAACTTTTCTCAGCATGGAAGTTTGACCACAAACTAAACTCACTTATCTGGGGATGCTACACTGAGTTTAACTGCTTGCCCTTTAAGTACTGACACATATGATATATTATTCTGGATATAAATGGTTTTGTTTGGTGAGTGAGTCTTTCCTTGCTTACCTCACTCTGGAAAATAATAAGGTACATCCCTGTCTATAGATTTATTTAGCATTAGTCATAAAGTGGGTAATTGGCCTTGTATTTTAGATGCATAGCTATGAAAATACCAAGATGTTTAAGCTTCGAAGCCATTGATGTTTAAAGGGCAATTGTATGATCACTGGAATCAGATATGGAGCCTGATGAGGGATGAGCATTCAGAGCCTTGCTAGGATCTGTGTTTGCCTTTTTAGGTGGGCTATATAAAATGTTTTTCTAACCACTTTGGCCACGTGGTTGTCAAATGAGAGATTACTATCAACTTGGGTCCCCAGGTCCCTAATTACTTCTTCTGTACTTAATGGATTTCCACCTATGTGGTAATTTGTGGGGACTTTGTTTTTGCCAAAAGGGATGACTATACACTTTTTGGCATTTAGCTTGAGGCCATGGCTCTGGCACCAGTTGTCTGTTTCTATGAGGCCCTTTTGGAGGATGCTTGTGTCGGCTGGAGAGTCGATTATGGCGCCCAGTTTGCAGTCATCTGCAAACTTGGTCAGCCACAGTCCTTCCGTGTTGGCCTGTACCTCCGAGAAATATATACCGAACAAGAGAGGTCCCAGGACTGAGCCTTATGGGACACCACTTGTAACTGGTTTGGAGTCTGACATGGCTCCAGCAATTCTAACCACGTGGGTTCTGTCCTTGAGCCAGTTTGCAATCCATCTAGTGACATAGGGGTTTATATTTAAGCTGGTGAGCTTATCTATAATGCCCGAGTGGGGTATTGTATCGAAGGCTTTTGCGAGGTCCAGGTAGGCTGTGTGGACCACCTTCCCTCGCCAATGGCCTTGGTGACTGTTTCAAAGAAATCAACCAGGTTTAAGAGGCAGGATCTGCCCTTAACAAAGCCGAACTGTAGGATCCAGTGTTTGTAGGTCCCCAATATCTTTATTTATGAGGTCCATGATGATCCTTTCCATAGCTTTGCAGACCAAGCTAGTCAGGCTTATGGGCGATAGTTTCCAGGATCCGTTGAGGCACCACCTTTATGGAGAGGGACCACTGTTGCTGTACGCCACTCTATGGGCACATATCCTGTAGTAAGGCTGAGATTGAACAGTAGTTTTATGTTTGGGTTTAGCTTTTCTTTGAGTTCATGTAGGACGAGCCCGGGACACCATCTGGTCCCATTGCTGCTGTGTTTTATGCTTTGGGGAGGGCGGCTCTTACCTGGGCATCTGAGATGTCAGGGGGCAGCACTCTGCAGGGATAGATATTTGTCCTTTTGGTGGGGAGAGGGGGGGTAAGTTTGCGCTGAACCTGTCAGCTAGGATGTTGGCAATGTCTGTGGGTTCGTGTATTTTTGTCATTTTCGACTAATTCTGAACATATCTGGGAATTACCACCCAGGTTCCTAACATAACTAAAGAAAGCCTTGTGATTATCCTTCGTGTCCTGTGCAATTTTTCTCTCAAGCTGGCCTTAGACAATTTTATGCATGCCCGTAGTTTTTGCTAATACTGATCAGTGATGCCTTCCCTTTTGGGATTTTGCTTTATCATTTAGTAGCTTCCTCCTTCTATTGTATAGTTTGTTTATGGCTGGGGTCCACCAGACAGGGCGTCTGCCTTTGGAGGATTGGGTCTTGGTTTTATTTGGGATCGATGATCCATGCATTCCTGAAGGTGTTCATAGAATGCGCTTATAAAGGATTCTGCGGTCTGGGCAGTATTTTCCACAGGCCCGGGGCTTTGAAGGATTCCACCTCAGTTTTGAGGAGTGTAAAATTTGCTTTAGAGAAGTTTTCACTGTGCTTTTCTGGGCAGGGGGGTAGGGTCGCGATGTGAATATCCAGTGAGATTAGTTTATGGTCTGATCTTACCAGTGAGGGATACACTTCTGGTCTGGAGTACAGAGTCCCCATGTTGGTTATGATCAGGTCCAGTATGTTTTCCCTCTTGTGGAGTGGTAACAAGTTGTTCCATAGCATTTGAGTTTATAAATTCTAGGAACCTTTGGGCTAGGGTGTTGGAGCCAGAGTAATGCTCCCAGTCTATGTTTGGGTAGTTGAAGTCGCCCAATATAATGGTGTTTGGAGAGACCTTCATATTTTCCAGTGTTCTCAGGAAGGCCGAGTGGGGTTCCTGGGTTTGGGAGGGTGGTCTGTAGCAGGCTATAAACTGGAAGGCAGTTTTACCCACTGTTAGTTGCACATGGATAGTCTCTGATGCTTCGTGCTTTGCCACCAACCTGGAGGTGTGGGTATCTTTGATGAATATCGATACTCCTCCTTTTGTGGTTCGTCCAAGTTTGGGGGCCTAAAAGCATGGTATGAGGTATAACCTGGTAGTGCTGAGGTGCTCTCGGGAGCCCTGAACCAGGTTTCTGTTACTGCACAGATATCGATGTTCTCCATGCTAAGGAGAGTTTCGAGTGCATCTTGAGGTTTAGACTTCTGGCGTTGAGTAGCATTACTCTTAGTTTCTTATCCCTTGTGTTACCTATGGAGGTGGGTTTGTCTTTTGAGCCTTGCCTAAAAAGGCACTATGGGGGTAGCAAGAGCCTTTGCCAATATCCGAAAGCCCAGGGTGACAGGTGCAAGCCGCCCCTAGCGAAGCATCGTGGCTTGTCGAGCATATCATCCCAAGCTGACAGGCATTGGATCCCCTTTGAATGACACCAGTACTTAAGCCAATTGTTGAAATTGATCATCTTGTCTTCATATTGTGGCATCATTCTTGGTGAGGGTAAGATGCTACTCAAGGTCAGGGTCATACTGCCTGGGCTACATGCTCAGAGAGCTCCTTTATGTCTCTTTTCCATGTAGTCCAGGGAGGTACGTCTCAGGTCATTCACACCAGCATGGACAATGACTGAGTCATATTTGTACTTGCCTTGGAGTGACCTGAGTGCTTGTGTTATGTGGCGGATCCTAGCCCGACAGGCTGCTCACCTTGACCTCTCCTTGTTCAGCCTGGTGAGCGGGACGTCAGTGTGCCTGACGATAGAGTCACCTATTACAAGTGTATCAGGTGTGTTGTTTAGTCTTAAGGGCTGTGACTGTTTGGCACACTGGCTTTGTGAGATATGTGTTGCACGTGTTTTGTTTTGGGGTAGCGGCTGCTTGGGTGTCTGCTTTGAGGTCTCTGCTGCTTCGCAGATCTTTATTTAGAGCCTCGAGTATGTTTTTGTGTGATTATGTGTTTGGTTTGCTGTCGGTAGGTCTATGTGAGACTGGAATTGTAGTGAGTGTGGTTTCCTTCTCCTCCTGACTGGTTATGCCAGTACTGAGTTGAGAGAGCTTGGCCTCCAGTTTGGCTATATGATTGCATCTCTCACATGTGTTGGAATTTGTTGGGAGGAGGAGAGGGTTGTCTGTGTACATGAGGCAGTTGTAACATTGCCTCAAAATTCCCAGATTCACCAGCTGGACCGGAGAGGAGATTGACAACTGACCTTTGGACATGCTAGAATAATATTGGGAATTCCTTAATAATTGAAAACCAGGGCCAGTGGGGAATGAGGGTGTAGTGCTTTTAATTTTTAGTGCTGACTTATATAATTGCTTAAGTGAGCAAGTGCCAGGTAACTTAAGTGCAATGTGTTACAGGTAACTTAAATGCAAAAACGACAAACAGTAACTTTCTTTCAAGTGAAACAAGGAAATAAGTACAGTAAGCAATGCAGATATCACTAGTGATCCACAGAAGCGCTGAGAAGCCGCGTATTAGGTGGAATTAGTGTTCCAGGGAAATAACAAGCAAACAAATTTTGATACAGTTTCAAGTCATTCTGGGATATAAAATGAAGGGTATAGCAGTAAACCGTGTACACATAAATGAATTTGTTCAGAAATACCCATATGTGCGGTTCATGATAAAATAAATTGTTTACGTGTAGAGGAGCTAGGGATATATGGGGAGAAACTAAACAAAAGATAATACAAACAATGAGAAGCTGGAAGAGCTAGATTTTCGGCATGAATAGTAAGATACAAGCAGCAAAATATTTTAGTCTGCTTAGTCTTATATGCAAGTATGATGTATTTTATCAGCTATAGGAGAGGTTGTGGGTAATAATAAATAGTTGAAGGAAGTAATTTATTTGGGGGGCAAACGGGTAATTTGGGTTATATAAATGAGCCTTAGCTGCATAGTTGTAAAGTAGAAAAGGATGATAATGAAGTAAGAGTTTGAGAAAAAGGAAAGACTATGATGTGGATGTAAGCCCTTAAGTTAAGTAACATCAACTGTACAGATTACATTCATAAAGTAGCAGAAAGCATTCTAAGAACTAAGTCAATGCTGGAATGGAGAAAAGGGATTTTAGGTATGTCTGCAGGTAGGGGACTAGAAATAGACAAAAAAGGACTGGAATTTACTGGAGGAAAATAATAAAGGAACCAATGTATCAGGAGCAAATAACTTGTGAGGGAAAAATAGCAACTGCCTTCTTTATCAGGGACTGATAACAGAGTACAGGTAAAGAGAAAAGGATAGGGGGTGTTGAGTGAAAGAATATTTCTTTTGTGTTTTTAGTTTTATTTACATCAGAAGCCACTGTTAAAAAGAGATTATTAGTTCGACATACAACAAATATAAAGTACGGAAATAGAATTTATAAATGAATACTGAGAAGAAATTTGAAAGGCTCCCAAGTATTCAACATTTCCAGAATTTTAAACGAAAATATTTGTATAGGTATTTTTGTACCCCTAATTAATATTTGGAGGATTTTTCCTTTGGTAGATATCAAATGCTGGCGGTGGATTGGAGGTAATTGGGAAATGTTTTTAGGACTGTAACAAATTTACAAATTCCCCACTGTGTACTTTGACAAAAATGTTGGTGAACAAGTGGTTGTAACTAAGGAAATTATTCTTCTCAGCTGGGTTGTGGGATATGAATTGTCTAGAGATAAGGAATTACTAGAAAACAGAAATCAAAATCTATTCTCATTGTGAAGGAAATTTTGATATTGTGAAAGAGATTAAAAACTGGAGGTGTGTTCTTTAGAAAATAAAAGGAGCAAATCTCATAGAAATAAATGAAATTTGTGAGAACAATACAAGCAGAATAATGCTGAAGAGGTGGAGTGAGATTTAAGTGAAGGCAGGAATTAAGCAACTCGTGTGAATGAATGTAAATTGTTAAATGTAAACAAATGTTACTGCATGAAAAAAATGGAAACTTATTAAAATTTGTTTTATTTTCTTATCATGTATGGAAACTCATGTTACAGATTAAAATGTGATGATCTAATAAAGAAGTTTCCCTGGTCCTCGTATTTTAATATACACCCCTTGCAGTATAGCATGAGCTCTTTCTATGTGTTCTAGCACACTGGATATCACCACTATGATATTTTTAAAGTTTTCTTTTCTTCCCAAGTTTCTCATTCAATATCCAGTAGTCCACAAGGGTGCCTACCATATAATAATTCAAAAGGATTGAACCATGTGGTACTTTACTAACAGTATTAACTGCTCATAGTTTTTACCATATTCCTCAATAACTTTTCTCAGCATGGAATTTAATGTTTGATAAAAATGTTCCACAAACTAAACTCACTTATCTGGGGATGCTACAATGAGATTTTTAACTGCTTGCCCTTTAATTACTGACACAGATGATATATTATTCTGGATATAAATGGTTTTGTTTGGTGAGTGAGTATTTCCTTGCTTACCTCACTCTGGAAAATAATAAGATTAACTCCCTGTCTATAGATTTATTTAGCATTAGTCATAAAAGTGGGAATTGGCCTTAATTTATTTTAGATGCATAGCTGAAAATAACCAAGATGTTTTGAAATACTGAAACCCATTGCTGGATTTTAATACTGGCACCCACAACAGTGTCCTTAGCAATATGTTTAAATGGCAATTGTATGATACGTACTGGAATCAGATAAGGAGCCTGGGTGAGGGATTGTCTTCCAGCATTCAGAGCCTCCAGCACAGACATTTTCAACTTCTTTCATTGTTCCTAGTCAGTAAAACCTTGCTAGGATCTGTGTTTGCCTTGTCCATTTTTAGGTGTACTCCTAGTAAATGACTGTGTGCTAGACTCATCACTAGGCTTGTGAAATGTTTGGTCACTTCCTCTCTGCCCTTGCTCTGTGTAACAGCTTCCTCTCTGTTCTTGTTTACTCTGTGCAATAAATAATTTTGTAACTCATAACATGGGTAAGAAATGGGAATATTAAGCTTTTTCATACAACTCCAGCTTTATTTTGTCTTACCCTGCTCAAAATTTCATCTTCACACTGGACCTTTAAATTTATATGGCTTATCTCACATATCTGGAGGTCAGCCAACAATGAATTTTTTCAAGATCGGACTGTCATTGTGTAACCCCTTTATTGACTTTACACATTGCACAGTGTCATGGGTACACATATTGTTATAAAAGAGGAAATAAACCATTACGAAGATGTTTCCCTTTTCATGCATTATACATACAGTTATTATTCAGTTTAACATTGCTCAAGTCCTGCCTTCCCTGAAATTTCACTCCTGCTCTTGAACATTATTCTGTATATACTGTTAATTTTCTAAAGACCCCATCTCCAATTATTTTATTTACTTTACAACATAGGTTCATAGGTAAGTACTAGGCTAGCTGCCCTTATGGGACATTTTAAGCCTAGCCAGGTTCCCTTTTTCTGCTGGAAATAACCTATCCCATTTGGTTACAGAGTGGTCTTACCGATTCCATGGTCGATAATTATATATTACTCCTAATGAGAATAACTGAGATCATACCATAGATAATTTGAGGAGACCCATGCATAGGATAAAACATTTAGGAGCTGCATCTGTCCCTTAGTAGTATAATGGGCAGTCCTGGGGTACATTTTCTGTTTCCCATCCATAGATCTAAGTTGTGCTTGAAAATGGACAGAGATGAACTTTGCAGCAGTACCTCTGTGAAATATACATGTCTCTCCAAACAGTTATGTTGATGTTGCAAAAGAGGTTTAGATCCCTGCATTCAGTATTTCTGATGCCATGTGACCTGCTGATGTGCAGTAAATCCATCAGCAATGCTTGGTTTGGACATTAATTTCCATTTTCTAGGTTTTTTTTTTGGCAGCCAACATTATTAAACTTATTAGGGCTTTATTATGGCTGGGCACTTCAGTTTCTATATCCCAGTTTAAAAATAAATCATTTTCTTAGCTATAATAATTTGTTTCCTCAAATTTCTGACCAAGTACACTAATAGGGGAAAAATCTGCCAACTCATTCCATTCCCAAAAGCATGTTCTCAAGTACTCCTCCCTTTTCCATCACACCTCCAACAATTGCTGAGTACCTGTGGAAAAATTCTCTGAAGCATCGTCAGATGAGGTAGAAGGCTGTGCTGCTTCTCTCATCAATGCATGGAAAAGGGTGGGTCGTGGTGTCTAAATATTATCCTAAGAAAGACAACTCAAACTCTTTACTTTCTGTTACTATCCCTACTTTTTTTCAATTTCTCTTGTTCCTTTCCTTTATGAATGCATAGAACCTAGTATTCCTATATTTGAATGTAGGGCTCTGCTCAGGGTCATCTTCTCTCTCAGTAGCCACTACCCCTCTGTTTCCTTTCCTTCTTTATGTTGCTCTGACTGAACACCACCCCCTGAATTTCTTTATTTTCCCTAGTTTTGCCTCTGCAGAGGATTTACCTTCAGTTTAGTTTGTCCTTGGATACCTGCTGTGTACAGCTTTCCCTTGGCTTTACTCTGAACACTGGCCAGGTACTGAAAAACTCCTGGCCATGTACTGTTTCTTCCTCTTTACTTTTGTAGAACTTCTGACCAAATACTGTCTCTTCCTCTTTAACTACATTAGTGTAGTTTGTTATTGCAAAGATTCTCTTTTTCAACAATTATCTGCTACTTACAAGTCTCCTTTCCTGGGGTTATCTTAATTTGATGGAAAGTTTAGAATTGTGTTCAGGAAGTACATGTTCTATACTACATAACTTTTATTGAAATACACCCTTTCAGTAGATGATTCCCTTTCTGCAGTTGTGGTTGACACACCTACTCCATGCTCTGCATCACTTTCAGTCTACAATGACCCTTCTACTCTCTGTTTTGTAGCACTTTCAGTCAGGTCTGCAGTATTTACTGTGTAGCTTCTCTCTTTCTACCAGGTCTGCTTTTGCAAATTGCTATACCATACATGTATGCTGGCATATCTCTAACTGTGTGGGTTCCTCTCTCTCTCTCTCTCTCTCTGTAATCTTAGCCTGATGTTTGTACATTCTTACACTATGCCTTGATTTTTGTTGGCTTCATCACTCACACTGTAAGTTAGCATTTGTACCTCCTATTTTCCAGGTTAAACAGGTATTTCTGGTTCCCCTTCCCCACACTGATAAGGTGATCTAAATTACCTTTGGTCTATCAAAAGTTATACCTTGTTTACATTACATGTACAAAGTCTAAAGTCGGGAATGTTCATATTATTGTATTGTGTGATAAATTCTGGTCTATAGCACCAGGACGAATTACCTTTCCAAACACAGTTTGTATAAGTGTAACTATATGGGTTTATATCAGTCTGTCAAAATGGCTGAATATCGAATACCAGATGTTCGAACTGTAAAGATCGAACACTGGTAATCGTGAAGCCACAGCCCACCGAATTCTTTCCCAGGGAAAGAATTTGGTGGGCTGTTTCTGTGGCTTTGCGAGTATCAGGACTGTGGTGGGAAGTTATGGGTCGGGTTCAGGTAAGTGTGTGGATGTTAGGGTTAGGGCATGGGTTAGGTGAGTTAAAGTTAGGGCGCGGGTGAGGTGGGTGTGCGATAGTGAAAGACTTCAGGATTAGGGCGGGATAGGTGAGTTAGGGTTAGGGCGCTGGTCAGGTGAGTGTGCAATAGTGACGGACCTTATGGTTAGGGTTAAGGTAAGTGGATAGGTAGTAGTGTATGTACAGTTTAGTGTAGGGTTAGATGTAGGATTTTGAGTGTATTTGTGTGGATTGATGTTGTTTTGGTGTGTTTGTGTGTGTTTCCCTGGGAAAAAAATCGCTGTTTAAACTTCAATGTTTTTGCAGTTTGTGGTTTGAAGTTCGAACATATGGTGTTCGAACTTCAGACTTTTCGATGAACTGATATAGACCCTAACTATACTACCTAGCAGCTCTTGCAGCTCCTTGCCATCAATTTAACTAAATGCAATACCTCATTTTGCTGTAACACAGTATCAGAATGTTAACTCCACACTTCTAGCAGACAAATTATCACATTCTGTAACTTCCGCATCATCAATAGCATGCTTTTCATAGGTTACCGAACTATAGTAGTAGTAGTAGTAATGCAAACTCTAGCTGTGTGCCCCCCTACCTTTTTCCACGTGTACATCACAGCATACCTACAGTTGATATTTTCTGTTATCATAATTTGATATAAAACTATGTTTAAAAATGATGTCTGAAATTATGGCTTATAACAATCCCGGTATCAATATAAAAAATTCTCAAAATCCTTAAGGTCACTTTGGAACACCCTGGAACAACCTCTTTCTTAAAGTAGCAGGCAAAGTGTTTTTAAATCATTAGTGGCTAACATTTCTGCCATTATAATTTATTATGTGACCCTCAGAATCTACACCATTTTGTTAGGACAACATATTTATGTCTTTGTCTCAGAGGTAATACCAGGATGAGTAAATAGTGTTGTTTTACTTTATTGTAGTCTAAATATTCAATTTTTTTCATCCTGGTGAGTATACCAAATTCTCCATGCTTAGTTTTTTCAAGATGTGGAACTTTCTTTGACATAGACATAGACCTGCAAGGTGGGGCAACAATTGCAGCGGTTGCTTTACTTTTCTCATCTTGGCACAACACATATGTACTTCACAGAAAACAAAACACCAAATCTACAACACAACACTACCAGCTCCTCAGTTGAGGAAAAAAGTTTTTTTTTTCTGCTTGATGTTCAGATAGTGAAAGGTAAAATCAGGATCATTCTTGGCATAAGACTTTGTGTGCCAATTTTGCCCATCTCATCCACCAATGTGGCATCAAAACTTTCTTTTATTACAAATAGAAAGCAAAATACCAGTTCAGTAGAGAAAACTCTTCTTGATGAAGTGAAACAGTAATGCAAACTCTACAGTGTCTCCTACTAGTTCAGAATTCATCCCAAAATAAACTCTTGTAGCTTCCACCTGGCTGGCTTCTTCTGAAGATTATCTCAAAATAATCTCTGACACATTTCTTGTGTCTTTTCTTCCCCAGCACACCGCACAGAACTCCCTCCTTACTGTAATGACAGCCCAACTTCTCTGAACTCTAGGGCCATAGCCCACCTTTTTTATACAAGAAACTTATCAGGTAATTGCATGTTACCAGTACAGTTTAAAGGAACCTCAGAAATGTATGTAGTACAAAAAGACATTTGTAGACATAATGCGCAGAGGTGTACAAGCCTACTGTGCATTGTGTCATGTATTGTCATTCTGGATCTTGATTCATGAACATGATGCAGTCCTTCCTTGGCAGTGTACAGATCTCCACTGTACTTGATGAATGTACTTCATGGATTGAGTGGTGTGCATAATACTGTTGTGCCCAATTCATCCCTGCCTCCTTGGCAGCTAAATAGCTGTACTCACTGTGCTGCATGATATAATACTGGAGATAGCTAGAACTTCATTTTACTGCTATTGCTTTAGTTTAGTGCATTGTCTGTACTACTGTAACTTCATCAGAACCATTGTAAAGGCAATTGTATTGTATTAAATAAAAAAAGTGAAAAACGCATGTGATTTGAAGCAGCTAGTAAAATGTAATGTCTCATTTACCAATACACTACATTTTCTGTAGAACAAAACATCTAATACAAAATACAGAAAAAAAACATTGGGCTGAATTTAGAAAGGTTACTGCCATGTGTACATGAGGTATGCACCTCACAGTAACCTCTCAACATTCAGAGACAGCCCTACCTCGATGCTTTAACACAAAGACATGCAGTACTGTGGTAGGCTATCTCTGAGGTCATATTAAATACTAATGAGGCATTTTGAAGGAGAGACATGGGCTAATTAGCCTTGTGCTGTCCACTTGAACTTTCTGTAGTAAGGCTGTGTAAGTTAAAGATGGCTGCTTTTGGCCACTCATGTTAATGAACACGGCCAAAAGCCCATATTCATTCACCGCAGTAGAGGTAAGTACAGGGGGAGTTTAGCACACAGGTAATAATGGAATGTGCATGCGTGTGTGGTATGTGAGGGGCTGCATGTGTGAGTGTATATGTGAGTTTGTATCTGCCTGGGAGGTTGCAGTTGGGGTGTTAGGAGGTGGGGTAAGGTTGTGTAGGCGTCTGTTATGCCTCAACATTCTCCTAGACTAACAAGCAAAACCTATAACATTGCGTCGGGGGAAAAACTAGACACCAAGGATTACACTTAACATCAAGCCTCATTGGCACTAAGGGGGAAAGGGACCACTAGATAGCAGGAATAGTGTGCCATAAAGGCAGTATTAACAAGGAGATGAAAAAATAGAAAGACTGTGTTAATTGGGGAATGACATGCAGTTAGGGGTGCGCTACCGTTTGACATCAGGGATGGGGGGACCACTAGACACCAGGGATACCATAAATAGCATGCCTTAAAGGCAGCAACAAGGGTTCAAACTATGCACCTTCCCACTTTCCACAGAGGATATTAGTCTTCTACAGCATCACTACACACCAGGGATAACATGGGAAGAAATTCTAACATGTGTTAGTACAGTGTTGTTTATTACTACACAGTGAGGATCTCCAGCATCATTCAAGGACTGCAACAGTTTATGAGTTACAATTTAATCATGCCTCTCAAACTCATGGTGGGACAAAGACACACATCAGGGACAGATTTTAAGTGTTAATCTAGCAACTTTTTAAGTGTATGAGTAACAGCTTCACAGTAGCATGCAGTTACTAAAGAATATAAAACCTGAAGCTATAATGTCTTGCATTAAAGACCGAGTGTAATCATCTGTGATTTATGAGGGAGGTGAAAACATTAACAGGAGACATTGTCCCTGAATTAACAGAATGTCCCCAATGAGTGTGTGTGTGTGTGTGTGTGTGTGTGTGTGTGTGTGTGTGTGTGTGGTGGGGGAGGAGTGAGTTAAGGAGCTGTCTGTGCTGCTGTAATAAATGGATCACCAGTGTTAACTACTGCAGGAAAGTGCTGACCTGCACTACTGGTGGCTTACAGAGATTCAGAGACATGCAAATTAGTGAATAGTGAGGTCTTTCCTCATTGTAGTTAATGCATCCATGAATTGCAAAATAACCATTGTAAAAACAGGGCCTTTTTACATCAGTCCTTAATGTGAGTGCTGGGATTCTTTATGAGTCACTGAGTTTATTTAATGATATATGCTTTTACAGCACATTTAATAATGTAATTATTCAGTTTTACTTCTATTTAATGATATATGATTTTGCAGCACATTTAATAATGTGGCCATTTAATATTTGCAAAAATTCAAAGAAAGCCAGCAGACAGAATCCTGGTGAATAAATCCATTTATTGGAGAATAAAATCCATCCAGTAAAGACAGCAAAAGCACACAGACCGGTTTCGGCTGGTTAATACCACACAGCCTTCTTCAATGTAAAACAAATATATCCAAAACTGTCATTTAAATACCCAACAAAAGTATGTGATTGGTTACGCCTAAAACTGCTCATTTAATCCTAGTGGAAATAAACCACCTAACTTAATGATCCATTTTTTCTCTTTGGAACTAAGTAGAGAATGCCATTCTCTTTGAAACTAAGTAGAGAAACCGGTCTGTGTGCTTTTGCTGTCTTTACTGGATTGATTTTATTCTCCAATAAATGGATTTATTCACCAGGATTCTGTCTGCTGGCTTTCTTTGAATTTTTGCTTACTTACTTCAAGCCGTGCAGTTGCCTCCGCGCAGGAAGTTCCTTTTTTACTGTTACATTTAATATTTGGTCATATTTGCCTATTATGATCTAAAACTTCAAAATAATTTTCCATATCACTAACAAAATGCTTGTGCTTATCCTTATCAAGTACAGCAAACTTCCTGAAATTATTACAAGTAACACTTTTGAAAAGAACATTATTATGATTTTTATTCTTAACCTCAAAAATGTGTTCTCTGATTATCAGTTTTATTTTTCTCTTTGTTTTCCCTGTATAAAAAATACTACAAGAACAGCATGTTGAACAATTAACCACAAAAGTACTATCACAGGAAAATCTGCCATTACTAGAGAATACAGATGTAGAACATGCAAGAGAAAATGCGAACTGTGGAAAACACTGTATTCTGGTTAACATTGACTTCCAACAGGCTGCTCAAGTTACCACCCTTAAAACTTTATATATATTTTAAATTTCTTATTGTTTTACCACAACTCACAGTTACATCCAGGAAATGCACATAGGTCACACTAAAAGAGAAATAAACGGTAGAAAATAGGAGCTTTCCTTTACAAATTCAACAAGCCAAGTATGTTCAATATCAATTACAAAAAGGAGGTCATCAAAATATGTATATAAAACAAACCACTGCTCTAAAATAGTCAAGCTTGTAAAGCACTGTGTGTACCTATTCATTTAAAACCAAGTTAGCAAAACTGGGAGATACAGCTGCCTATAGCTACTACTTCACCTTGCCTAATACTTTGTTTTTCCAAGTTTAGGTTCAATTTTAGTAAATATTGATGTCAGCACCTGAAAAAGTGCTAGTAGGCAACAGAAATTCTTGTACCATATTCACACCTGCATCATGGGGGGTGTGAATGTTTATAAAAAAATTATTAGAAGAATGGAATTGTAAGAGAATTGTTTTTGCATGACTGTAACCTCTGAAGGAAGTGCCAAGAATCTTTAAGAAAAGATGGAGTGCTCTATGTAACTTTGTTCAGAATGCTATCTATATAAAAATAAATAACCCCTTTATCAGACACCACTGGTAGAGATGGAGGGTCAACCATGTTTTAATGTAATTTAGGTATACCAAAAATGTTTAAAAATGTGCTTACTTTAGAATGTGACATATGTTCATAGGTTCATACTAGGCTATCTGCCCTAGCCAGAGTGTGTTTGGCTTTCGCCACCCATTTTAAATTAATTTTGCTATGCCCTTTTTCGAGGTTAGTATACTGTGCCTCTGTCTAACAGTGACACAGAAGTGATACCCAGGGTAAACCTACGATCTTCCATCCACTCATCAAGATTCCTCTTGAAGAGAGTCAATGAGGGACTCTGCCTAACCTGGACTGGGATTTTATTCCAGAGTGAAGGGAGCCTCTGGGTTATGAATCTGTCCCTCCAGCATGTCCTATTTATTTCAGTGCTGAGGTTCAAGTCTCTCGAGCGCGTAGCTCGATGGGATTTGGATTTTCTGAGGTGCAGCATGTCCATTAATTCTGGGTTGGACATGGCTTTATACGTCAGGCACAGATCGCCTCTGAGCAGGCAGTATGCCACTGAGTAGAGCTGGAGTTTCTTTAACCGGGCAGCATATGGCATCTGTTTGAGCCCTTTGATCCTCTTGGTGAGGTACTTTTGGGGTCTTTCCAGTTGCTGCAGGTGTCTGGTAAGGTACATCCCAAAAGGGGCATTGTACTCAATTATGGGCCTGATGAGGGATGAGTAAAGAGGCACGATGACCTCCCCTGATCTAGATGTGAATCCCTTCATGATTAGGTGGGCTATATAAAATGTTTTTCTAACCACTTTGGCCACGTGGTTGTCAAATGAGTGATTGCTATCAACTTGGGTCCCCAGATCCCTAATTACTTCTTCTGTACTTAATGGATTACCACCTATGTGGTAATTTGTGGGCACTTTGTTTTTGCCAAAGGGGATGACTATACACTTTTTGGCATTTAGCTTGAGGCCATGGCTCTGGCACCAGTTGTAAGAATAACATTCATCCCATAATAGCACAAACTTTTTATTGTTATAGTATGCAGTATACATGATGACAGTACACTTTTATCATCATTCATATATCTTCATCAGCTTCATGCTAAGGAGAGGCCTGATGTTGTCAGATAGCACTCTTCAAGATGTCACTGATTATACTGCTTGGGCTTTCTCTATAACATGCAGTGTCAACTATGGTGACATATGTAAGTGAGTACTTCACCAAACTTTATTGGTAATAAGGATGGTAACCTGAAGAGCTTGTTGGGAAAAAGTCTTAACCAGAATACAGTGTATACTACAGTTAGAGACACTGGTACACATTGTTATGGGGCATGCTATCTTAATACAGAGCCAGTTTTTTTTTTTAGCACACATGGACAATGTTTTTTTTTCTAGTAATAGATGATTTTCCTGTAATAGTACTTTTGTGATTTATTGTTCAACGTGTTGTTTTTGTGATGCTTTTATATAAGGAAAACAGAAAACTGAATCAGGGAGCACATTAATAACATTAAGAACAAAATCATAATAAATGTTAAAACACTTTTAAAGCCCGGTGTTATCTGCAATAATGTTACTTTCATTGTGCTGTTATGCTGAGAAAGTGATACATTTTAGAGTTTCACAGCCAAATTTTAACTACATGCTACTTTTCTTGTATTAGAGTTTTTATTCTAGAACAAATGTCTTTCACTTGTGTACTGTTAAATATATGGTACAGTTTACTGACTGTTCAAGTCATGTGACTTTTTAGCTTTTTTTCTTTTATAATGCAACACAGTTGCCTTTACTTTAGTACTGATGAAATCATGACAATAAAGGTAAAAGCACTAAACTGCCTTTTTTCCCTTGTATCTACACTTTCCCGCATATCTCATTTGGCAAGTGGGATTACATCAAGGATCAGCTCTGAGCCTTTTCTTATTTGCACTGGTGATGGACAGGTTGACAGACAAGATCAGACAGGAGCCCGTGTGGACTATGACGTTTGCAGATGACACTGTGATATGTAGTGAGAGTAGGGAACAGATTGAGGAGACCCTGGAGAGGTGGGGATATGCTCTAGAGAGGAGAGGAATGAAGGCCAGCCGGACTAAGACAGAATATATGTGTGTGAATGAAACGGAGGATAGAGGAATGGTGAGGATGCAGGGAGTAGAGTTGGCGAAGGTGGATGAGGTTAAATACTTGGGATCAACAGCTCAGAGTAATGGCGAGTGTGGAAGAGAGGTGAAGAAGAGAGTACAGGCAGGGTGGAGTGGGTGAAGAAGAGTGTCAGGAGTGATTTGTGACAAAAGAGTACCAGTAAGAGTGAAAGGGAAGGTCTACAAAAGGGTAGTGAGACCAGCTATGTTATATGGGTTGGAGACAGTGGCATTGACAAAAAGGCAGGAGATAGAGCTGGAAGTGGCAGTTAAAGATGTTAAGATTTGCACTGGGTGTGAAGAGGGTAGACAGGATTAGGAATAAGTATATTAGAGGGTCAGCCTAGGTTGGACAGTTTGGAGACAAAGCCAGAGAAGCGAGATTGCGTTGGTTTGGACATGTGCTGAGGAGGGATGCTGGGTATACTGGGAAAAGGATGCTAAGGATGAAGCTGCCAGGTAAAAGGAAAAGAGGAAGGCCTATGATAAGGTTTATGGATGTGATTAGAGAGGACACGCAGGTGGTTGGTGTGACAGAGCAAGATGCAGAGGACAGGAAGAAATGGAAACTGGTGATCCGCTGTGGAGACCCCTGACTGGGAAAAGCCGAAAAAAGAAGATCTACACTTTCCCACTTTACTGCAGAAATGGACAACTATGTACATATTACTGTGCTCCACTGTATTCCTCCTGTCCTACCTGTGGTTCATAAAGATATCACAACCATTAGGCTTGATGTTGGAGCTAAGCTCATTACTACAATGTGATAGACAAGGAATCTGGTACTGTTTCAGTTCCTGTTGGCAGGAGCTTGCCAGAATCACTGTGTGGGAGCAGGATAGGTTTGAATGAAGTGGGAGATTTGCAGACACTGTAGACAGCTCTGCTGCAGGTAGGGATTTTCCTGTTATGTATTGGCTGCATTGGGTGTCTTTTGTTTTTTGACAGCACTAGTATGCTGCTTAACACTGTATGTTGAGTAACATACTAGCAGGGAAGGGAGGATCACTGTGCTGGGCAGCACCATTGTATTAAATATCATTGCTGTCTCATAGTTTACCCCTTTTGGATCAGGTGGTACTCTAGTTAATGGTGCTGGCTTGTTGAATCAAATATGATCAGGAGGAGGGTGGTTTGTATATGTACTACATCCATAGAATATAATGCTTACACATGGTCTTACTCCATTTGATATGAGATCTGGTACACTACTACTGTTCACCAGTGACTATGAATAGTCACCAAGTGTGTTTGTTTCACATCACAAAATCAATCCACATTATTTATAACCACAGTAGGCACTTTCCCAATTGCATTCTGTGCATGAGTTGCGCTATTCATAAACATAGTAAGCACTTGCATAAATAACATTCTGTGCAATATTAATGCTTTTCATAGACATCGTACACCATGAAATAAGGCTTGCACAGCAAGGAATGGTATACTGAAGTGCTACACAATTCATTAGCAATATTGCACATTGGTGTAAGACACTGTACTCAGTGTTGCACCATACTCCATTATATAGTCATAATACTCTGTGTATGAACTACACATGCTACTCATCCCCCAGGACCACTCAGGAGCACTACTACCGATGGTATATGGGCTTATCCCAGCTATATAAATCATAGATTAGAACCCAAACCTACCATTCCTGTAGCACCTTTGACTACACTGATTCCCCTTCCCTGCTGATGCATCACTCAGTATACAAAGCTGAGCAACATAAAAAGGGAAAGAAAAACACTCCACTGCATGGCAGCATAGTTCCCTGTTGTGCTAGCAACTTTGCTAATACAACCACACCTTTTCGTAATACTGTCATGTTGCACAGCAATTATTCCCATCTGGAGTACCACTGTGCGCTATGCATATCTGTACACCATTCATAGAAGCTGACAAGCTTCCATATGCCTGTTCATTACTGTGATCCTTGTATGCAAATCATGCAGTGAATGGTGGTATGCTAAAAATATAGTACATAGAAAGCATGTGGGCTACACCCTGTGCTTAACACTGCTGCCGATTAGTATGCCACTATTCATTGCCCTGATTTATAGGCATAATTGGTGTAATAAACAGTGGCATATAAAAGATTATCTTTGATTGGTGTGTATACAACACACAGTAGTGCACCATGTGGGTGAATACCAATATTTAGTATAATAGTGCTACCCAGCACAGGAATAGCTATTTATTAAGGCATAATATACGTTAAACTTCCTAAGCAGGTTGGGTTCCTTTTGCTTTGTGCTCTGTCTGCATGCCACATAGAAGTTCATACAAATGTAATTTATTAGGCATGGTAGCAGAGCTAGAGTCATTGCTATATTATATTAATATGGAGATCTGATGCTCTCTCTGTCGGCTACCATTAGCAAGAGCTTGGCAACATCACTGTGTGGAGGTTGGGAAAGGTATGGTTGCAGTATCAAAGTTGCCTACACCATATCGAGTTTCATTGCCAGCACATTTTTTTCTTGCCATACAAAGAATTTTTTTTTCACATTCTGCATTGATGCGCTACTTGGCTGTGTAAGCTGACAGCAATGTAACAAGGAAGGAGGACTGGCAAAAACAGAATCACTACATCAACAACAGATATACAATTCTGGACCCATAACGTATGTAGTTGGGACCAGCTCATATGCAGTTAATGTAGTATCTCTGAATCACATACTTTGGAAAATTAATTTGCTTGTGTGAAGAAATCTTTATGAATCCCAACTGATTTTGGTATGCCAGTCTGCTGTGTAGCAACCCAACAGCATTAGGCATAATGTTCATGAATCGCAACTATGATTTCCAGCCTCTTAGATGAAAAGTGTCTTTGGACCAGATCACTTACCCAGTTAACAAATCTAAAATAAATAAAGTAAATAAAATCACATCAAGTCAAAAGGGTTATCAACTATCTTGAGCCAAAAACTTGTTCTAAAATAAAGGATTCCTTCAGGGACCTCTCCTTGGTTCACTCCTGTTCACCGTACTTGTCAATAATATGAAAATTCACATTCTGCACTTTTTCATTCATTTATGTTTGCATGTATTTATGGCCCACTGGGAATAAAAATAGTGTGTATTTGCAAACATGCATTGTGTGCATTATGTGTGCATTCTGTGCACAAATGGGGTATTTGTAGATGTAGTATGCAATTACTTAAATGGGTTGTTTGGCAGTATATGATTTCACAGATCCTAACAGTGCTAGTGCCATGCCAGTCAGCATGCAGTGGCTGCTAGTAAAGAACTGTGAACATGACCTGCATACTGAGCTGCCAGCAATATTCTGAGCATCAGCTCCCCCACGTCTCACACAGTCAGACTGGTAAACAGGTGCATGAATGCGCGCACACACACACACACACACACACACACACACACACACACACACACACACACACACACACACACACTCTGATGCACATACATGTGTGCCACTGTAACACATAACATACACATACATGCACACCCCCCCTTCCCCTCAATCAAGCACCTACTCTACCACAGCTTCAGCCTTTGCAGTAAAATGGAGAGTAGCACTACTTATATCCAGAGATTCCACAAATCATGGCAGGGGCTGATCCATAAATGTGCAGTCCATGAGTGCAAAGGTTTGGTTAGCAACATATTATGCTAATTATGGAACCAGATGCACTCTACACAAAAACATAAAAACTTGTATGAAGTCTCTAAGATTATGGCATGTTAAATAAATAAAATAAAAGGCATGTGGATTTTACTGCATGCCAGCTCTTCACAACTGTGTATAATATTTATGAATAGACCCCTATGATATGTTGCCAACCAGTGTCAAGACTCACAGATGTGGACTGTGTTCAAAGGAATTTGGGGTATTCATAACCATAATGCACAAGTGCATAAACATGGTATGCATACTGTACTTACTACTCTGCCATTCTTTGCCACAATGCATAGACCTGGATCATGGCAGTGAAAAACTGCATACAAAACTAGTTAGCTTCTATACATGGTGTACAGACATGCAGGTACACAGTAGTGCACTACGTGCATCTGGTGTTCCTGATGGGGGGAAGCACTGTGTAGCAGCTAAATACAGTGCAGGTGGGAATATTAACTTTGAAAGGTATAATGTACTGTTACAAGCTACTTCCAGTTACACTGTGTTCTTCCCTCTTGGCTAAGATCCATACTAAAGTTTTACTCATTAGTCCTGGTGGCAGAGACAGGATCATTCCCACATTATGGTAATGAGAGAATCTGGTACTGTTGGGACTCTCATTGGTGGGAGCTCTGCAGCATCGCTGCGTACAAGTGTGGAAAGATGTGGTTGTGGTAACAGGGTCCCTGGGAGCTCTATTGCCAATAGTTTTTCCTAACATGCAAAGATTGTCCTAAGCACTGTTAGCTGAACATCGCATCATGAGGAAAGGGGTGGATTGCCATAGTCCATCTTTAGGAACCCAGTTCTTGTCCTGAATATATTAGCACCAGCCCAAATGCTGTTGGTAAACTGACTGTATACTCGGTACACATACAGTTGCTGCTCCAGTGTAAAGAATAAGGTGTCCTTCCTTGCTAGAACAAGGTTTCGTTAGACTAAAACAGTTACTGATTCCTCAAATTGGTAGGCTGTTATCACAGTGCCCTTCCTTTGAGTTAAATTAGCATGTTTTAGCAGCATTAACACACTCAACCATTTTATACATTTGAAAACCCAGGGAAAATAATTAATCTTGATACATAACTTAGCAAACATAACCATAAACAATATCAATAATTGATTTTTACGCCTAATTAGAACACTAAATAAGTTATAAGTTAATCTTTTAGTACAAATTTCAATTGGCCAGATTCCAAAAGAAAGTTGCAGACAGCACAGCACACCAAAGGATGAAGTCAATGCACCAGCGGCAGAAATTATTTCATAATATATGCTAAAAGAAGACAAATTAATTATCTACTCAGCACAGAATAATTACAGAATACATGCATGAACACCAGATTCCAAAACACAAGGGATGTGCACAAAGCAACTTAAACATGACACAATACTTTGCCAACAACTTTCTGAAAGCACTTGGCTTTATCTTAATGCCACTAGACTCCACATATTCCTAGGGAAGCCTGTGGAATCCGCAAACCTTACTTAAAAACAATACAACCGGCATTTAATGCTCTAGGGAATCCTGCACAATATGCAAACCTTACTTAAAAAGGAATGCAACCAGAATTTAATGCAATACAACAGGCTGGGGAACTGTAAGCCATACCAGAGGACAATTTGCAAGTGTATCCTACAAGACAGCAGCTAGGCACCAAGCCAGGATACAGTTAAGCCAGCTCTCTGAAGAAATAATAGATATCTGTCAGAGAAATGGTGCAAGATGTGTGCACCTCACATGTATGCTCACAGTCTGCAGGGAAGCCCAGTACTGACAGAAACAAAAGTGTGCCTGAGTCTATGTATACTGGCCTCTGGTACATTTCAGCAGCATATAGAAAATGCCATAGGAGTGTATCAGACAGCTGCCAGTCGCATCCTCTCGTAGTTTCTGGCAGCAATGCATCCAAAGATGGATAAATACATCCATGTCTTAACAGCACCCATGGAGCTTAGAACTGCCATGCAACAGTTCTATGCCATAGCCAACTTCCTCCTTGTCCTCAATACAATAGTCTGCATCTATGCCCCAGTTAAAACCCCATTTGTACCTAATGCTGAATGGCACATCAATAGAAAGAGGTGGCTATCTTTCAATTGTCAGGTGGTGTGCTGAACAGATAACCTCACTACTAATATCATGACAACACACTCTGGTAGTGTCCATGATGCTGCAATATGGAGGGGAAAGTGGTCTGAGGGCCGCTTTTCAACTTGGTGAAATTCCTGAGGGGCTACTACAACACTTGGTAAATACAGGACCACAGCTATAATGTAACCTAAGCTGAATCTAAACCTGCCAACAGTAAACATGAGGACTAAATATGTGTTTTCTCCTTTGTGCAAACAGGTGACTGTGGTTATCCACTGGTGCTTTGGCTGAGGATGCATACAACAGAGCACACACTGAACAGGAAACGCAACTGTGTGTGTTTGGCATGCTGAAAGGAAGACATAGATGTCTGGACACATCTGGAGTGAACTACAATACATAACAGAAAAGTCATCACAGATGGTCACCTTGTGCACCATGCTACACAGCATTATAACAGCAAAACATGCCAGCTGCTGGTGTGAGTGACTTACCCCAAGAACCCTAGATGTCTATTGATGACATATCACAGCTGTCACAGGATAATCAGGAGGACACAAGGGTGAGAAAAAATAGGTGAGGCAAAGGAGGATGCAGACATATGTCCTAGCTCAAGCAACATGACAGCATCTGACACCTGCATTTGAGTCATGACAAGCTACACTCACAAATGCGCACAGATTAAACAGTGATGTTCAAGTGTTGTCCCACAGCAGCAGCAGCACAGAGCACGACTAATGGAAAGAAACCATTAGTTGTCCACAATGAACATCCTACATAACAGAAGCGTAAAGTACATCAGTAAGAACACATACACAACACTCATCAAGCAACTCATCTGGATGTATACAGAGGAAACAATGCAAGAAGGCTCTCTGCAAGGTATAGCACCAAAGAGGACTACACAGACAAATGTGTGGAACACAGGATGTGCGCACAACAGAAGGTGTTGTTGGACAGGTAGGATATCATCATACAGATAACTAGCTTGGGAAGGAGAACGTAAAATTTAAGACATCTAGGCCCATGCAGTGTATAGGAATGTATCAGCACAAACATAGCTATAAATCAGGGGCCATACACTAACACTGATGCATTACACATAGCACTGTGTGATGTATAACAGTGTGTTACAACAAAGTAAACAGCATACATCATTGGCATACAGCATGAGTAATTCCAAGCATCACATGGACCAACCAAAGAGAAACTGAACTAAAAAAAACCTCACATCCCATTCCTCACGTGTAGCATCACACAGAAGGCAATGCTTCAATGCACAGGTTGTTACTGTAACATGATTCATTTAGAGGTAAGAGTACATTCAAACATGCAGACCATCAATGACACTGACTACACAACAGACATGGAACATGCATCGATGCAGTAACATAGGTATATATATATATATATATATATATATATATATATATATATATATATATATATATATATATGTGGAATTAGTGAGATATGGGAAGGCACACATGGGAACTACATGCCAGCATGGGGATTAATATAGCAACAGGTCCACAGAAGTGCAGTGAGGGTGAGACATGTGCAGTACCATATTAAAATTCCATAAGTAACACAGGTATTCATGCAGTGGCATACCTGTGCATGTGGGAACGGCAGGCAACAAGGACAAGTGTATTGTAGCAATTAATTCTGGAATATGTGCTATACTGTATGTCAATTAACAAGAGATGCAAACAAAGAAGCATGGAGATTTACTGTTGTCAATATTTGTACTAACACATGCCAATAACAAATACGTACTACATATTACAACTTGAAGTTAGTCACCTAGGACATATAAACAATCTGAAAAAACCTGTGGCAAAAATGCAGCACAACAGTCATCATTGCCACAGGATCAGAATGGCACAAGAGGACACACCCATGCTGACAGTTCATATTGAAGTCCTAGCTGCCCTGCCACATCTGAAAACACTAGGTCTACAGTGCTGTACTGAACAGCTGGATGTGGGTATACTAGAAATTTGGGATACAGCTGTGCAGGAGCAGTACAGTGATGTGACTGGATGGGATTGATGGGCTTACAGTTGAGTGACCAACAGCAAATGTGTGTGCAAACTGCAGCACATACATTTGATGTCCACGAGCATTGCATGGAGGAGGGAATCTAACTCTCCCACTGAAGTAGTCTGCTTAGTACACTTAGGGCACA
This sequence comes from Protopterus annectens, assembly GCF_019279795.1. Classification (NCBI taxonomy): domain Eukaryota; kingdom Metazoa; phylum Chordata; order Ceratodontiformes; family Protopteridae; genus Protopterus; species Protopterus annectens. The sequence continues at coordinate 365,877,495 of NC_056738.1, forward strand.
TAACACCCGATATGTACTACAGCACTGTTCTTTCACCACCATAACAAGGCTTTTAACAGAGTGTGCAATAGATAACACACTGCCATGCTGCGCAACCAATGCTGCCATGACCTCTCCATGTTTGCACTTCTGACCTTCATATAATGCACACAGCTGTTGGTGTGCTACATGATCACTGGCACAGGCAACAAGTGCACGCAAGTCAGAGCCTTGATGATGCTCAAAACGTTCATGTGCCTGTAATGGTAACTGGACACCCTCTGACACGCATCCATGCATCAGCTACACACCCACATACATTTTGCTAACATTAATCATATTCCATTTGACACGTTACAGTTTTACTTGTAACACAGAGGGAGTTATATATGCACTTAAATGCCCTTGTGATTTATTTTATATCAGAGAGACCAAGAGGGCATTTAAGGTTAGAATGCTTGAGCATATAAGAGATATCCATAATAAGAAAGCTCTATAGCCACTCTTTTTAAATCTTTTCATAACAGCAGTAGTGAAGGATTACAGGGTACTACATTAGAATTCACTGTTTGATGAATGTCTTTAAAAAAAACGGCTTTTGACAAAGGAATCTCTTTATATTCTGAAATTTAACACTTTACATCCATATGGACTTAATGAAGAGTTAAATTGGAAATATCTGATTTGATTGATTGATTGCTTAATTGAACACAGTATATGAGGCAAGTTTTTCTGGAATGTTTTTATTCCTTGAAGGCTTTTGTGTTGAGCTGAGACATTAGAGCTAAGAGTTTCTTCAGCTTTTAAATAAATTATTGGTGGATTCACTGGCTGGTTGTTTTTTTTCCTTTTTGTATTGGCGGTTTTATTACACTCCCACATACAGTATGATAGGCAGTATCAGTCCATCATGGAGATGAGTCACCATCACTACCAGACTCTTCATGGAACAGTGGGTCATGGTCATCATCATCATCATGTCTGTCATCTTATGTCCCCACATCATCATAATGGCCCACCACATTATCCTCCCTATCAGAGGCTACACCATGAACCACATGACTTTCTCCTTTTGGACGAGACAATGAACCCAATGCAGTGGCTCATGTGCCATAGGCTGTGCTATCACAGTGAGGGACATCACATTCCACCTCAGGATCAGTGGATGGGCTAGTGGAGGAGGCAGGTATTGGATGTGCTACTGGAGGAGGCAGGTATTGGATGTCCTACAAAAGAAGATAAATGACACATATCACATAAATTCACACAGATCAAATGATGCAGCATAGTAGTGAAATCTGGGATGACTATACAGCTATAATGTTAATGATGACATGGACTTACCAGGTCATTGCCGTGGCTGTGGTTTGTTCATGTAGATATAGTTGTTTGATATGTAAATGACATGCCATGACAGATTATTATGTGAATACAACTGCTAATACCTAATTGACATGTCCTCCTGTGACCACCACCACCAGTGGTGAGGGTTAAAATGCCACTGTCATGTGAAAAGATGGATGTACACAGCTCAGTATGAAGTACATACAAGGCATCGTGTAGCATTTTACCTGAGGTATAAGATGCAGCAAGTAAGATAGACACATACCAGATGGGTGATGATGATGTGCATATTGCTGGTACTTTGTGCAGGTGAACAAGACCACAGTAGTCATGAAAGACACAGATGTAATTATTGGTAGTGTGACGCCTGTGCCCTGGCCCAACAATCAAGGAGCCTCAATCCTCACCACTAACACCAGTGAAAGGCATCTCATATGGGAGGAAAGGATAACAAATAACCACAGTAAAGGAAATTTCCCTTAAGAGCACACAGAGATCACAGTCAGTCCGGGGCTGGTCGCTCCCTTGCTCTCCAGGTCCCCAATAAGACTTCCCACTGGCACAGCTATAGCGTCCAGATCTCAGCCTGGTGGGCAAGCTAAAACCTCCAGCACCCTCTCTGTCCAACCAGTGCTTTGTGTCCCTGCCCAAGTAGCTGACACATACACACACACACACACACACACACACACACACACACACACACACACACACACACACACACATACTTTGAGAAGAGTTTATACAAACGCACAGACACTCCTGGGGAAGGCTGGCACAGGTTCTCCAGCTGTGCCCCTTTTTCCCAGACTATACAGTAGTATCGGCTGCCACCACCCACTAATATTTATCAGCTATTCAAAGGCCCTTAAAAGGGTGTCCAATTATTACTGCACAATATTATTATCCAACTGGTAAGTGTGACTAAACAGTCAAGGCTTATTAGAGTGACTTGGTACAGGATCACTATATACATGCAATGTACTCTAGAGCTTAAATTATCTTTTCACAAAACAGTCACAGTTAAAAGGGTTTAAAAATATTCAATAATAAATAATTAAAAACACAAGACAATACTTTTTACTACACAGTGCTAGTCAAGAGTTCAGAGATCACAGAGAAATACTTAAAATAATTCAGTAGTACAGTTCTGACATCACAGAAAAACAGTCTAATCTTTCTAGTTTCTAGCTATGTCTAAGAGAAAACACAAATCTAAGATAAACTTACATACAGAGCAAAGGCAGAGTGCTGAGTTGGATGGTCAAGACAAAAATGCTCTCTGATTCTCTCTGTTTTTAAAATCACACTCCTGGTTCACATTACATAATTTTTCACATTTCCCTGGGTTCCCAGGCTAACAGAAACTACATTTACATTCTTCACCTCTGGGCAGAAACCAGAGCAATAAAGGACATTTATGCATGCAAATTCTGGCCTTTAGCTCTGGCCTTAAAACAATAGCAAGAATCCCTTCATCTAGACTGGCCGGAGCCATGTTTACATCAAAGGGTCACAACATGCTCTACTTGGCCAGTAGAGTGCACTGTTGTTACATTATTTCCAGTTCCCCATGTAACACTATTTTTACCATTTAAGACAACAAGCCTGTGGTTTACATCAATATTTACAAATGACAGAATTATCTATAAAATTCTATCTAGCTAGGCTGGCAGCCTTCACATGCAGTAAAATGTTGCAACCATACAGACTGCCTTCCCAGTACAGCCATCATAATGTGGATCCTGTATTATAAAATGCACAGATAAAACAGCATGTGAGTATACTCCACAGTCAGGACAGAAGGTACAGGCACACAGCAGCTATTTATCAAAATACTAGGATATGGAGATATGTACATAACAAATGGTGCACATGTCGGACAGATGTACCTGTGCAGGAACAAGGTAACATTAATATCCTGGATCACAGATACAGTTGCTATTGTGCAGCACTATTCAGCACATGATGAACTTTATCAGGTCTGTCTGTACCTGCCGCTTCCTGGTCTATGACTTGCTGTGATGTATATGTGGGTTAAAATGGTAAAGAAAAACCAACATGGGAGTATACTCCACAGTCAGAACAAGAGGGAGATGCACATAACAACTATGGGTCACACTAACACAATATGGAGACACTTACATTACATGTGTTGCTGCATTTCAGATGTTGATACAATATGGAGACACTTACATTACATGTGTTGCTGCATTTCAGATGTTGATGGGCCTATGCAAAAGAAAAACAAAGCTTCAGTCATGTTGCTAAGCATGTTATGCATGTACTGTGTTGGTAAGATAACAGGTTGCAACACTTATGTTGTGCATCCACATCAGATGTGCATTCATGTTCGCAGTGTAGTTCTGCTGCTGTAACACAAATATAACAGTAATGTGAATTAAGATCCTTCATTGTGAATTGGTGTATGCTGCAGAGCTTGTGAAAGTTGGACATACCTGTATGTCTTGGAACACCTGCTTCAGTACCTCCTCAAGTATCTGATGATCCTGGCAGGTGTTATGATGTGAGGCCAGGAACATCGCTGTCTCATCCAAGGGAGGCAATAGTGGCCTACCTCTAGAGGCATTGCTCACCCTCTTATAGTGGCACAGTCTGTTGGTTGCACGGAGAATCATATCAAAGCAACATCACTGTCAGGCATCCCTGGATCTATCGTGACCACCCACAGCATTAATCATGTGTGTGTCAGAGCCATCCACACTTGATTCAGTCACACAGCATTGCCCAGCCATCCAAAAAGGTTGCAGCCATGCTGGAGCAAAGCTTTAATTAATATTTAATTTTCTCTATGTGATAAATTCTCTCTTCTATTTCCATTCAACATCTGGAACACAGGGTTATATATACATCTCAGAGTTTATATAACTCACATATTAACATGGCAATGTTATAAGCATATGTTAAATGAATGGCTCACCTCTTTACAGTGCATATCTATGTAAAACAATCCTTGTCATGTGTACCACTGTTATGTCCAGATAATCTGAACAAATATGAAAGTGATCCATATGTCCTAACAACATCAGCATATATATGCACATCTGTCAATACATTTAACAAGTTTGTACAGGTCATATATGCAGAGGTTGGATTTGAAAATGTCTGTGGATATTAGGACAAGTAAGGGCCAAACACATCCAGTACTATAACAATGGTATTGCCACAGCTACATGCACATCTGAACACAAGTACCAGTTCAACCCCAGGAATGCAGGATGCATCTCAGATACTATTGCAGTCAGTGACAGAAGTATAACACACATGAATAGTACACAACACACCGAATGAAATGTATACAGAAACTGAGCAGTAAAACAGCATATGAAAATAACCTGTTATGCAGTTGTGGCTACATATCACCACAAGAAACAATGCTAAGCCATCCTAATGTTACCTATATCCCATTGAATGTACTCACAGCTACTACTTTATTACAGATATTTAATCAGTCACCGAACATACAACTTGTGGACATCCGTATAAGTTGTCAGTCTCTGTAAACACACGTCACATGCTACAGGTTATTCTGCAATAACTATGGATATATTTTACTTCTGTCTGTATCTGTAGTTCACCAGGGTTGGTTTGTTTTTATCCATACATCTGCATGTGGAGAAAAGCTCTTTGTCACTGAAGGACATGTACCCATATGTATGCATACTGTTAAAGTCTACCTCCTTTTTATATAACAGACAGATTCTAATGCAGAGAATTTCAAACAACATATGCATAAAAACAAGTCTCAGTTATTTTATACAGTATAATGATAACAGAGGTATGTGATAACGGCACTGTATTCCAACATAGCAAATTAGGCAGGTGACAGCATACATTTGGAAGCTAGCTCTAAATCACCTTCACCCCAGATTTGGTTAGTTAAAGTGCACACAGCTTTTAAGTACCATTTGCATCATACATAATTAATGAGGTTTATTAGCATTCAGTGTTTTGGAATCCCATTAGTGAACATCTGTGTGAGTTCTCTAATCTTGGTGCATTAACTAGTAGCTTAGCATACATGTAGAGTGCTCAGTCCAACTGCCCAATAGGTATCAGTAAACAGGAATGTATGTAACATGTGCCCGATGCCCTCCAATAGTCTGCCACCATCCTATATCAGGCTACTTTCAAATGTAATACTATAGAATTGCTACCTGTGAACTGAGTAGGACTCAGATGGCATTATTTTGATGGTGTTTTTCTAAAAGCTGCAAAACACCTACTGAGGATGTCAATAGACAGGAGGCTTTGGTGATTCTGGTCATCAAACTGGACAGAGGAAGACACCTTCTAGATGCTCACTCTCTAAGTTGGACATGAGCAGAGAATGACAGAACACCCCAGGAATTTCACGACGATCAACCTCTGGAATCTGATTACAAGGGAGCAGCACAGATAGACTGGGATCTACCAGACCGGCATGCAGGTCTGCCACCACTATGATGACCTACATCAGAGGGGCACCAAAGATCTTTGTCATAGGGTCACAGAGGTCTGACCCCAACCACGGGATGCCTGCAGTGAATCACATAATCCACACCTTAACACCTACATTATAATATATGTATTAGTTAAGTCTTTCTGTGAGTCTGTGTTTAAAGTGTATTCCACGGGCATCTGTACTGATAATAGTAGTTTACTTGGAGGAAATTTAGTTCTACTCATTAAAGTTAACATTTGCATGTTGAAGCACTCTGAGGTTATCCGTAGCTATACTGGGCCATTGTACAAATTATGCAGGATTATTGATTATGACTATGGACTTCACATATAAAACTATTACTGCTATTCCATAATATTTGCAACATCTAACATACTGTGATGTTCCTTATCTCAACTGGTTAAACAATATGGGGAAGTTACTATTGGTTGCTTAATTGTGGGTTCAAATCTCAGTGCAGTCTATTTCTGTAAAAGTATTGGTGTTGATTCATGTAATATTGGAAGATTTATATTTGTTTGGCAACTTATACAGTACATATTTTTACACATCTAGCATGACCATGGTGCATTGATGCTTATAGTGCTTAGGCCACAGATACCTATGCATTTCTCCATTTTCTAGCTTCTAGAAGCATGCATATATATACATGTTGCCTCTACAGTTTAAATGGCACATTAGTCTGTTATAATCGATTGCTTCTTTTAATTTTATTTGTTTATTTTATTTTACATTTGTTTACCGGGAAAGTCCAGCTGGACATAATGTCCTTTTTCAGTGGAGGCCTGGGGAGAAAAGCTCCAAGTGTAAATTAGCACATTGACAAAAAGTAATAATAAAATACAACATAACAATACAAGTAGTAGGAAACATAACATACCATTCTAAATACAATACATTCAGAGTATTTATAGTTACATTTGAGGTTACAGAAAGAAAAACAAGAGGCAATTGCTAAGTTTCCACAGATGTCTAGTACAGTGGATGTAGTGATGATCATGACAATTTACAAGTAGTTTAGTGCAGTCAGCATAATTGCTTAAGAAAGTAGTTCTATATAATTAGGCAAGGGGAATAGAAGGAAGGGTGATGAGCAAAGTGGGACAGGGTAGTGTCCTATCCCAGGAAGATGCAGGAACAGAGCCAGGTCTTTGCAAGGTGGGTTTTTAGGAGTTTTTTAAACTGTACTGTTAAGGGGATAGACACTAGTGAGTTTGGTAGGCTGTTACAAATCTTGGAAGTGTAATTGGAGAAAAGGGATTCACCTGCTGAGTTCTTTGCATTAGTGACTTGAAGGAGAAGTTTATTGTTAGAGCGGTGAGATCTGGAAGCAGAGTAGGGTTGAATGATATAGGGCTGGGGTATATTCAGGGTGGTGGAGAATTTTATGAGCTAGGGTTAGTTGATTAAAGTGTAGGAGTTGGGGGAGTTCAAGACAATCAAACTGTTTGAGAGATGAACAATGATGTGACTTGTAAGATGCATTGGTGGCAAATTTGGAGATTTTATTATAACAAGCTTAAAGTTTGGCAAGGTCAGTTTTGCGGAGGTTGGTTAGGATTGGGGAAGCGTATAGGAGTATCAATAGAAGGTCTGCCCTGGCAATTGTGACTTTTGTGCTATTTGTTAGAAATCGATTATTTCTAGATAGTAGGCCAAGTTTCTTATGAACTTATTTGATGGTATGGTCTATATGGAGGTCAAATTTCAGGTTATTGTCAATTATAACCCCTAACATTTTGGTTTGGGCAGTTGGAGTGATCATAGTTTTATTGTTAGAGAGGATGTAAAAGTCTACAGAGTGAGAGGTATTTCTAGAGGGGTCGAAGAGTAGAAGTTTAGTTTTATTGGGCTTTAGTATAAGCTGGGAGGTTGTTAACCAGGATTCTATGGACAAGAAGGTGTCTTGGGTGATGGTGTGAAAGTCATTGAGGGAAGGGACAGAGCATCAGTGTATTGAATCACAGCAGCATGAGGAGTGAAGGTGATTGGTAAAGAGAGACAGAATAGGAGGGGTCCAATGATGGAGCCTTAAGGGACCCCCATGGTCACTGGGAGGAGATGTGATGGATTGATGCCAGTGGACAGCTTGTTGGTGGGTTGCTAAGTAGCTTTGAAACCAGTCAATAGCATTGTGGCTGAGGTTAAGGGAGGAAAGGACACTAATGAGATTGCTGTGGTTGACCATGTCAAAGGCCTTTGACATGTCAAGGAATGTGGCTGATACAAATTGGGAATTGTTTCTGTGATGGTTAACTTTGTAAAGGACAGTAGGACTGTTGTGGTACTGTGTGCAGGTTGCAAGCCATGTTGGGTATGTGATAAGAGATTGTAACAGAGGAGGCATTCATAAATTGGGTATGTACAACACTTTCAAGAATTTTAGATAGGGGTAAACGAATGGCAATAAGGCAATAGTTAGTTAGTTCACAGGAGCTACCTCATTTATGTAGTGGAATAATGTGAGTGATCTTCCAGATATTGGAAATATATGCTTCTGTTATTAATCTGTTTATGACTATGGCTATTGAGTAGGAGACTGCTTCTGCTGCAATTTGTAGGTAGTCTGCAGGGAGATTATCTGCAGCTAGAGTGGTAGGTTTTAGTTTTTTCAGTAGTTTTATAATGTAATGGATGGGGACTGGATTTAACTTAAACTGGCTGGTGGTGTTCTGCGGGAGCATATTGTGGTTTGCTTTAGGGGGGTAGGGTTGGTTCTAGTCTTGTTGTTCGCTAGAGTTTGAATGGATTCAGTGAAGTAATTATTGAATTGGGTAGCCAACTTCATGGTTGTTAGTTGTTTTTGGAGTGGTAGTAGTAGTTTTACCTAGTAGTAATAAGTTATTAACTGCAGTCCAGAACTTTTGTGGATTCTTCTGATGTTTGGTTTGGATATTGTGGTAGTAACTGGACTTGTCAATTTCAATTAGTTTTTTTTTTTTTTGCTTTATTAAGAAACACGAGGAAATTTAATTTAGTAGTGGTGGTTTTGTTCTTATGGAACTGTAACCAGGCCTTGTCTGTGGTTTTGAGTAGGGATCTGGTTTCTTTGGTTAACCAAGGTGCATAATTGGCTTTGACTCTAATGGTTCTAGGTGGTGCATGGGTGTTGTTAAAGAAGAGTAATGCTTCATCCAAGGGCAGCTGTTGGAGGTGTTCCCAATAACAGTTTTTTTAGGGCAGAGGTAAAGTTATTGGGATTGAATGTTTTATTGTCTCTAATTGCATGGTAGGAAGTTTGATGTGTTGGATGCATGCAGTCTCTTAGGAGGAAAGTTGGGCAGTGGTCACTCAAATTGTCAGGGAGGCAGCCTGAGTGGGATGCTAGGTGGGGGAGTTAATTAGAATCCAATCAACTTTGGATTGGTGTTTAGAGGTTTTATTGGCCCTGGTTGGAGATGTGATGACCTGGGTAAAGCCGTACAGGTTAATGTGTGTGGTTGGAGTAGGTGAGGAGCAAAGGAGCCAATCAATATTAAAGTCCCCCATGAGGATGGTCTCTTGAGGGAGAGATGTGGAATACCATTGTAACAGGTTTTCAAGTGTGGCAGTGTTGTTGCCTGGTGGGGTGCATCTGCCTATAATATTCAGATGTTTGTTGAGGTTAATGGTTAGTTTAGCTAGACTAATTGACTGCACTCCTACCTAAATTACATGTGCAGGTTTAAATCCCATAGTTGCAGAGTAATTCCTTTAATGGCTATTTATGTGGTGCAAGTGCAGACAACTGTTTTCTTGCAAACTATGACAGTTGGAAATCTGAAATGTAGTTGTGGGATATTGCTGTAAATAATGTGATGACATGCAGCCATCATTTCATAGGTTTTGCGGTACAAATCCCACCTCCAACACTACATGCATCGTTGTCCAGACTGAATAGTGTTACACTGGCATGTCTAACTTGCAGGGAATGTGTTACGAATGGTAGTGCTTTTTTCCCCACTGTATTACTCACATATGTTACAGATGTCACCAGTTCATGTTGCTCAGTGCATTTCAGATATATTACATGCAAGTTGACATTAAATGTGTATAGCAACTTACATAGGGCACATTGCAGCACTTATATTTCTCTTCTAATTGTCATGTAATATACACACACAACTTCACATTAGGCTAAAATATGTATGCACATGTCCATACAAAACGAGAACTTGATGTACACCTACACATATAGGTCAACATAGGGCTATCTTTCCATCTATATTTCTAAGCCTGTGTACACATATTTATTTATTTGATTGTATTCATGCATATGTACACACAGGAAGATTGCAGCATTGTACATCATAACGTGTACACAATTTTATTGATTATGACATAACGTCACAATAAGTTCAACATGCAGTAACTGTATAGCTGTATAGGTATTTATTTTCCCGCATGGTTAGGTATATATGTACAGTTACCCAGTGTCATATTAGACTGGCACACCTGTTAGTGTATGTGATGCTTCCCGCATATTCATAGATGTAATGTAGGTTGTTTGACTTCAATCAACACATGCAGTCACAGATAAGACTGATTAGCTAGGCAGGTAGGTTTCTGTTTTTTTAGGGTTTCTGGTTTGTAGTCTGAACATAAGTTAGAATCTAGCCCCCTCCTCTTTGTCTGCACATTAATGAGAGTGACACATCAATGGCTGAATATGCAAAAATGTTATATTGTATTGTACGGTAGTGCTAGCTAAATTTTTTTCAGTATTCTGTTGATATACATAGCAATCATAATGTACTGAAACTAAGCAATCCTTTGTTGCTGCAATTACTTTCTCTTTTCCTATTTAGAGCTGATGAAGACCACACCAGAAATTACGTGTTGTGTACACAGCATATGCATGGGCTTGAGAAGATGCAGAGGGACAGAGGCATGTGTTATCATTTCCCATATTTATTTCTCCATAAATGCTGTTAACATACATTACTCTTCAGGTTTAGATGTGTAGTATTGTGACAAGCATGCTAATATGTCAGATTTCCATAATGCATCTGCAAAGTAAATGAAAAGCTTAGTGTTAAGTGTAATGTCTGTTATCAACAGGAGCTGCTTATTCTCTTGTAATGCTGTATAACTGCACTATAATGGTTTGTTAAACACATTACATACCATTTCCTGTTATTGGTGTGCCACTAGCCAGTCATAGTTTTATTATATGTCTGAGGTGTTGCATTGTATATTCAAGATCATCATTCATTTTTTTAACTGTGCAGGTACATAAGTAATCATAATACAAATGTAGGCAGTGACAGTAATACATTTGTTGAGGTTGTTGAGGGATAGTTATGTATGTGTGTGTATCATATACATAATGTATAGCTATGACAAGATGCTCCTGTGCTTGTGATTTTGCAGTTGTTCAAAAGCTTTGAAATTCCATTCAGATTATATGATGCTGTGATGTCACCTGTTAACGATGCTGCATTCCTAATCTTATTTGCAAATCCATTCTGAAGTGTACCACTGATCATTAATCTAACGATATATTTTAAGCACACATATTTAAATTATGGGATGTAAACATGACGCATTGGTAGTGCATAATGATAACTTCATACCCAGACCTCAACATAAATGTGCATAATGATAACTTCATACCCACACCTCAACATAAATGTGTGTGGCACATATTGAGTAATGAAGGAGGTGGGGGAAACCATAATCCTAAGGATTTGGTTTTATTGCCTATGACTGTTATTGGTGTAAAGCTTTTTTTGGCAGCATGGTGACACCCATTGTCACATTGCCAAGGGACTGCTGCTAATATCGTTATGAACATTTTGAATGGATCTTAACATCAGTGTTGTATGCCATAGTGGCATGGCATACTTGTCTTGGGATTTACTATACATATATATGTTTGTGTGTTGGTGCATATATATTTTGTATGCATACTGAAACCTGATATTTCTGAAAATATGCAGCTAATGACAGAAACATGTCTAATAAACTAACTACTGCATACCATATAAGGTACCAAAGTAACATAGCAACAGTGTATGATGGGTACACTTTCTCATAGATAGCACTCTATTCATATATTCAGCATATGAATATTATGGCATAATGCTGCATAGTCATGGCAGTACATCTGTTATTATTACACATTTGTGCCTTTTCTTATACAACACAAACATATAAACCTTATGGACTAAATCTATTGATTGTTACAGTGTCTCAACAAATGTAATGTACTGTGATATAATTTGGGTAAACATTACACATGTCCTGTTTCATATGTTTTGATATTGTCATTTCCATGTCATATACTCTCTTTACAATATGTGGGTGCACATCTGACTGGTTTTAATACAAACATATTTGACATATGACTGTGATGTATGTTGCACACAATTTTGTAATTTAGTATGGATTAGATTTATGTCTGATATCACATATTGTCAGACAGTGTAACATCACATACACAAAAGTTACAATATTTGGATTGTGTAAGTTTGTATGACGATTTTAGGTTAATACCTATTATGTATGCATTTTTTTCCTGTGTTAAACTTTGACAGAGCATGGAAACTGTGCCGGATCACCTATCAGACTATGAGGACATGCCAGACCACTGTCGACCAAATTGGATTCCGAGGACCAGGATGACAAGGACAATGATGATGACAGACTGGGACCTACATGCGCTATTGTTCTTGCAGGTCAGCAGAAAAGAAATTCACTATAATGCTGGGCAGACAATTTTCTGGACCTGATCTGGGATGTAATGATAGCTTCCAGATACAGATGAGAGACCTGATGGATAACTTCTTTCAGGACATGGCATGGACCACGCATAACTCTTTCCGGGAGATTGCTAAAGAAATCTTTTGTGATGTTCAACCCCATCTGGGTGGTCCCTCACAAACATAAGCATTGCCTATGTGATTCACTTTTGTAATACTGCCACAATGGTGTTTTCCATATTCAAATCTTTATTACCTATGCACAATTGTGCAGATATCACATACTGCTGTCTTGCTTTTATCAGGTTGTATATCTTGCTGCTGCAGTATGACACATTACCAAATGGCACATGTGCTAACCATTATCATTTACATGATCTGTCACTACTGCATACATTATGCCATATGGGCAGAGGGTTCTACCCCTTCAAAATGTGTGTGTGTACTACCATGCGTGTAGTATGGCATAACATGGTTATGTCTGATACATTCAGTTGGCATAATGCAGGTGGGAAATGATTGTTCTGCTTATATGTAGGAGGAATGACAGCAACTCGCATACTACAGAATGTCTAGTCTTTTCACATAAAAGTGTGTTTATTTGCATGTTATCCATGTGTTTGCATTCCACCCATTTGTGCATTGGTTGTTGCTGTCTTAAGTCTGTTCAACGATATGAGATTGTCTCTGACTTGATAACTTGAATAACATTCTTGGATCATGCTGCCCCACTGGCACAATGACCCTTATGTGTAGCATATAATGATATATTGTGCCATGTTATTTTAGAGTATTGTAACTGGTACGTATGAACATGTATCCTTGACATACTGTGCTGACATTCACTAGTTCTTTAGTGAATATGCAAAAGTGATGACTTCCTTGCTTGTCTGTATCTTGCATATGTCAATAGCCAGTCTTTTTGATAATAGCTTATATTAGGACATATGTACACAAATTTGCATACATACCTGTGTGTATGCATTTGTAGTACATATGCACTGATTTACATGAATGTACATGTGTATAGCCATAATATAATCAACACAAAACCTCCTTTGTAATATGTGACTGGTTACATGCACTTATTCCATGTGTACAGATGTTTACGTGATATTTATTTGGTGATTGCCCCACCTGTTGTATAGGTTCATAGGTTGGTACTAGGTTATCAACCCTAGGGCCTATACAAGCCTAGCCATAACAATTCCCTTGATATTTCTTCTCACAATATTTACTTCCCTGGACCCCTGTCTAGCAGGGCGACTGACGTGATCCCCGGGGTGAATTTCCTATCTCCCATCCAATCGTCAAGGTTCCTTTTGAAGAGGGCCAAGGAGGCGCTCTGCTTGACATGTATGGGCAGTCTATTCCAGAGTATGGGGAGTCTCTGGGTCAGGAACCTATCCCTCCAACATGTTTTGTTCATTGTGATGACAAGGTTCAGATCCCTGGAGTGTGTGGATCTGAGGGATTGGGATTTCTTTAAGTGGAGCATGTCCAACAGCTCAGGGTATGATATGGCCTTGTATGTTAAGCAGAGATCGCCTCTGAGTAGACGATATACCACAGAGAATAGCTGGAGTTTTTTTAGACGGTCAGCATAGGACATCTGCTTTAGGCCTGTGATTCTTTTAGTGAGGTATTTCTGCGGCCTTTCCAGCTGTTGCAGATGTCTTGTGAGGTACATACCAAACGGCACGTTGTACTCTATAATGGGTCTAATGAGGGATGAGTACAGTGGGACAATGACCTCCTTTTTTCTGGATGAAAAGCCCTTAGTGATGAGGTGTGCCACATAGAAGGATTTCCTGACTGTTGTGGCAATGTGGTTATCGAAGGTGAGACCACTGTCCACCTGTGTCCCTAAGTCTCTCATCACACTTTTGGTATTTAATGTACTGCCACCTATGTGGTAATTCATGGGTACATGGTTTTTCCCAAAGGGGATAAAGTACAGTTGTGTACACTTACCATACATGTAGATGTTCGAGTGTATTCACTGTTGCAGTCCTAACCAATGGATTATCTGGTTGCCCTCAATCGGACAGAATACCAAAGGTAAGTAAAAATTACATTGGCTGTCGTCGGTTGTAAAGGATGTCAGGGTGTCCGATACAAAAGGAGACAGCCGTCACTTCCTCAGTCTTTCTTGCCATAACAGTCAGAAGCCCCCAGAAAACAAGGCTTAAACCAAAAGCCATTTTGGCAAATAATACCAAATTTAGCCTGTACCTTAGGAAAAGAGAAAGGAGGGAAGGAGGGAGGGAAAGCAAGACTGCAACAGTGAATACACTTGAACATCTACATTTATGGTAAGTGTACACAACTGTACTATGTTCACTGTGTCTGACTGTTGCAGCCCTAACCAATGGGTTGATTACCAAAGCCCAGAGAAAAGGGAGGAGGAACCAACAGAATCAAGGATTGGAGATAATGCCCTGCAGAACAGCAGTGGCAAACCCTGCCCTGGCTCTTGAAAACAAAGGCAAATTATAATGCTTTGTGAAAATGTGAACAGAAGACCATATGGCAGCCTCCAAAATGTCTTTAGTAGGGACATCCCTTAAAAAGGCTGCAGAAGTGGAAGCTGCTCTAGTTGAGTGGGTCCTAACCCCTTGAGGAGGAACCTTGCCATGAAAGGAATAACAAAAAGTAATACAATGTGCAACCCATTTAGAAATGGTTTGCTTAGAAATAGCCTTGCCCTGGGCTCCAGGGGCAAAACTGACCAATAACTGTGCTGATTTCCAAAGGTCTTTAGTCTTGTCCATCAAGAGAATGTAGGATTCTTTCACCTCTATTTCGAGGATTAGGAAAGAAGGTAGGAAGGTGTATGGACTGATTAAGAATCAGGCTAGAAACCACCTTAGGCATAAAGGAGGGGCTGGCTCTCAGAGAGACCCTATCTGCATGGAAAATAAGAAAAGGCTCCACAGCCATCAAAGCATGCTGCTCCAAAACCCTCCTTGCTGAAGTTATAGCCAAGAGGAAGGCAGTCTTCCACGAGAGAAACTTTAAATCTGCAGTGGCAGCTGGCTCAAAAGGAGGAAGAGTGAGTTTCTCTAGAACAAAATAAAGATCCCAGGCTGGAGTAGGCATGCTTCTGGGAGGTCTTACGTTGCAAGCACCTCTGAGAAACATTTTCATCAGGAGATGAGAGAAAATGGGTTGTTCAAAAGAACGATGAGCAGAAATGGCTGAAGCATGGATCTTGATGGAGGAAAAAGAAAGACCACCCTGAAGCAAATAAGCCAGGTATTCCAGGATCAAAGGAAGGGTAGACTGAGAAGACGATTCCCCTCTAGCCTGCAATCAGTGAGAGAATTTTTCCCATTTGCCAGCATAAGACTTCCTAGTGCTAGGCCTCCTGGCCTCCCTCAGCACATCAACCACCTGCTGGAAAAGGGAAGAAGAAAAGGATGGAGTCATACAATGAGCCATGCTGCCAAATAGAGACTGAAGATGAGGATGTAGAATGTTTCCCCCTTCCTGAACCAAAAGATCTGGCTTCAGAGGAAGATACCAAGGAGGAAATTGGGAGAGACTGCGAAGCAGTGGATACCAATGATGTCTGGGCAAGTCCGGAGCTATGAGAATAGTCCTTGGTTGTCCGTTCCTGATCTTCAATAATACTCTGGGAAGAAGAGGAAGAGGAGGGAAGGCATAAACTAACAGCAGCATTCAAGGGAAGGACAGAGCATTCACTTTCCAAGCTCTGCTGTGATGCTGTCTGGTGCAAAAAAGAGGTAGAAGATGGTTGTCTGGAGAGGAGAAAAGATCCACTTGAGGAGTGCCCCAACGTTGAATGATGCTGTAAAAAACTGCTCTGTTCAGCTGCCACTCGTGAGGATTCAGGGTCTGTCTGCTCAACTGGTCTGCCAAAACATTGAGCCTCTCTGGAAGAAACTGAGCTAGGGGATGCAGGCCCAGGGATGCTGCTATGGACCAAAGACTCATGCTCTGTCTGCACAAGAGGTAAGAATGAGTCCCTCCCTGCTTGTTGATATACCACATAACTGTGGTGTTGTCTGTCCTGACAAGCAGGGTTCCTGGAGAAAGAAGATGCTTGAAGGCTAGTAAGGCCTGCTGGACTGCCATCAACTCCTTTAAATTTAAGTGCAGGTGCATCTGCTGGGCATTCCAACTTCCCTGTATGCATCTGCCGTCTAGGTGAGCTCCCCAGGTGTAGTCCTATGCGTCTGTGGTAAGAACATGAGTGGCAAGGGGTGGTCGAAAAGGAATACCTTTGTTCTGTAGACAGGCTGTTGCCCACCATAGAAACTCTGTCTGCAGACATGGAAGCAGAGGAATTATCATATCCAGGTCCTGTGTGTGTTGACACCAAATGTTTTTGAGGTATCACTGCAATTTCTTCATATGCAGTCTTGCATATGGAATCATGAGAATGCAAGAGGCCATGAATCCCAGAGCTTGCAGGTATTTCCTTGCAGGGAGCTGGGACAGGCCTGCCAAGTACTTGAAGTAAACTGAAAGAATTGTCCGCTTCTCCTGGGTGAGATATATCATCTGGGCGGCTGTGTTCAGACTCGCTCCCAGGAATGTTATCTCTTTGGATGGCACCATTTTTGAGTTTTCCTCGTTGAGAGTGTAACCCAGGGAAGAGAGAAGAGTCTTTACAAATTCTAGATCCTTCAACAACTGTTCCTGAGAATTTGCTTGAATTAGACAGTCGTCCAAGTATGGATAAATCTGAATTTTCTTCTGCCTGCAAAAAGCAATGATTGGAGCCTGGCACTTTGTGAAAACTCTGGGAGGAGTAGATAAGCCAAAGGGCAGCGCAGAGAATTGATAATGTTGCTTGCCCATCCTGAAACTAAGGTATTGCCTGCAACTTTCTCATATAGGGATGTGCAGATAAGCTTCTTTGAGATCCAACGTCACCAGCCAGGAATCCTTTTCTAACATTGGCAGCAACTGATGCAGAGTGAGCATTTTGAACTTTGGAATTATCAAGAAAGACTTCAGGATGGATAGATCTAGGATAGGATATCAGGTGCCTTCTTTTTTTGGAACTAGGAAAAGTCTGGAATAGAAACCCTGCCCTACCTGCTGAGCAGGAACTGATTATATTACTCCCAGATGTAACAGAGACAAAATTTGCTTTTCTACGTCTGCCCTTTGGTTTGGAGGAACATCCGGGAATCCTTTGGGTACTGGAAAGGTGTGGAAAGAAAACTTGTGTTCTAGGGATACAGTTATGAGTACTTGTTTGTTGTCCATGATGGTGGCTCAGACATTTGCAAAAAGGGCCAACCTTCCCCCTAAAGGACTCTCCGGGCAGGCAAGAATAGGCAGAAATTGGACAGAATCATTGAGAATGTTTAGATTGAGATGTAGGCTTAGAACTTACCGCCTTGTTAGAGGAAGCCTGCCAATGCTTAGATCCTTGAGGGGTAGCCACCTGTACCGTAGATGATTTGTAACCTCTAGTCCTAGAATGGTTCAGTCTGCTGGTATCAGGAAACGTCCAACTCTTAGAAGGATAATTCCTGCTGAAGTGAGGAAGCTGAACTCGTAGAAAGTCTTTAACTGTTTGCATAGACTTGGCTTTGTCTTCCATCTTCTTGAGCACTTCCTCTGCTTTGCTGCCAAAAAGACTGTCCTTATGCAAAGGTACATCTAAAAGCTTAGCCTTGACAGGCTCTGGTAGGGGCTGCTCCCTGAGCCAAGCGTGCCTTTGAATAACAGAGTCAGTAGCTGTAGCCCTACAGGAGGCTTCTAGAATGTCAAAACCACAATGTAATGAATGTTTATTGAAAAGACTGGCAGAATTCAGCAAATCCTGCATATCCTTACCCTCCACCAACAGAGGCACACTTGCTATCCTAGACTTAACAGCTTCCAAGGTGTGCTGCTGGTACTTCAGCATATGAATAAGACAATTAGTAGACCTAATAGCAAGAGTGGCAGAGGTATAAACCTTTTACCCCACCTATCTAGGTTCCTCAATTCCCTGTCAGAAGTAACAGGATTTTTAGTAACAGTGGCCTTAACTCCTTTAGGACCTTGAGAAATAACCTCTGGATCAGTCAACGGACTCCTGAAAAGAAACAAATGAGAATCAGGGACTATATAGTACCTGTCAGATTTCCTGAGAGCAGGAGGAACTGAATTTGGAGTCAAGGAATTTTCCAGAAAAACATCATCAACCACCTCCAACACAGGTGGAATAGCCAAAGGCTTATGCTGAGGCAAATCCAAAAACTCCCTAATCCTTTTCTTAGAAAGGGGATAATCTTAACTTTCCCATTTAAAATGCTCCCTGAGAGTATTTAAAGTATCATCAAAAGAGAAATCTTCTGGAGGAGAAGCAAAAGGGATGGACTCCTCTGCATCTGAATCCTCAAAAGGAGAGAAAGCCTGAGAAACTTCCTCTTCATCAACAGAAATGCTAGAAGTATCAGAACCTGAAAAAGACAAAGCCTCAGGAGAGACATCCCTACCTCTTTTTGAAGGAGGAGACTGTGAACCCCTAATAAGAATCAAAAAGTCATCAGCCATTTTAACCATTTGAGAATGGTGGGAACGAGAGGAAACTGGAGCCTGTTTCTTCACAGGCTTATGACTGAACGATTTACCCGCAAGTCTGAAGGACTCGGGAGGCCTGGCAACCGCCGAAGTTGCAGCCGAAGTCATCGGTATGACCTTGCTTTTTGAATGAAGAATGGAGGCTTCAGACACCAGAGTCAGCTTAGAGGCTCCGGATCCAGCTGAAGAGGCAACAGGCAGAAGGTCAGAAGGCAAAATGGAAGCTGGAGGCCTCTGAAATGGTCTCAACCTAGGCTTATGGTTGAAAATCTGCAGGCTGCAGGGGCTGCAAAGGCACTTCACTGGCTACCGCATGACTGACGACCAACTTAACATCATCCGAGGACTTGACCTTCGGAAGCTTGTCGCAGTCCTTATCCTTATGTTTTTTGGGGATATCCGAAGCCTGAAGACCAGCAGACACCATACCAACAAACTTAGGCCAAACTACAAAATGTTAACTAAAAGCTTAGCCAGACGACAAATAGTACGCGGATTAAAGGAAGCACAGAGATCACAATTAGGAGCATCGTGGTCAAGGCCTAAAGAAATAATACAATAGGAATGAAAATCTCTATGCAGAATCTGCTTTCCACAGGTAAGACGATTATTAACCTTTTTTGACATTCATTAAGGCAAGAAAAGAGGATCCCCAATGGGGTACTTAGCTGTAGTTGACTTCAAATTTGTAGTTGGAAACAAAAAATGTAAACTGCCAACCGGCACTTGTGCAAGAAATGCTTTTGCTTTGAGTTCCGCTGCAAGGAAGACTGAGGAAGTGACGTTGGCTGTCTCCTTTTGTTTCGGATGTCCTGACGTCCTTTACAACTGACAACAGCCGATGTCATTTTTACTTACCTTTGGTATTCTGGCCAATCGAGGGCTACCGGGAGCTGGATAACCCATTGGTTAGGACTGCAACAATGAAACACAATGAACATCTATACATTTCTTGGCATTAAGCTTGAGCCCATGGCTCTGGCACCAAGCATATGTTTGTGTAAAGCCCTGTTGTAGAATATCCACATCATATGGGGCTTCAATAATAGCTCCCAGTTTTCAGTCATCTGCGAACTTTGTTAGCCAGAGTCCCTTAGTGTTGGCCTGTACTCCAGAGAAGTAGATGCCAAACAAGAGCAGTCCCAGGACTGAACCCTGAGGTACTCAACTTGTCTGGAGCTGGATTTGGAGTCGGCTACTTTTATAGTCTGGTTTCTGTCAGCAAGCCAGTTGGCAACACATCGAGTGACGTAGGGATTTATGCTCAGCTTAGTAAGTTTATCTATGATTTCAGAGTGGGGGATGGTGTTGAAGGCCTTGGCAAGGTCCAGATAGGCTGTGTGGACCACCTTACCCTCATTCACAGCTCTGGAGACTGATTTGAAGAAGTCAATCAGGTTCAGGAGACAAGACTGGCCCTTCACAAACCCAAACTCGGTTGGGTCCAGTGTCTGAAGGTTGCCAATGTCTTTGTTTATAAGTTCCATGATAATGCGTTCCATGCCCTTGCAGATCAGGCTTGTCAGACTGATGGAACGGTAGTTCCGGGGATCCAAAATGTATCCCCCTTGTGGAGTGGGATAACTGTAGCTGTGCGCCACTCAGTGGGCATGAAGCCTGAGGTGAGGCTATGATTAAACATGACACTTAGGTGAGGTGCCAGTTCATTTTGTAGTTCATGTAGTACACAGCCCGGGATGTCATCTGGTCCCATGGATCCTGTATTCTTAGCTTTGGAGAGTGTGGTTTCTACCTGTGTGGCCGTGATTACCGGAACTTGGCAATCTTTTGGTATTGAGATGGGCCTTTTAGAGGGTGAGAGGGGGGTGAAGTTGGCACTAAATCGATCTGCCAGGATACTGGCAATATCCTTGGGATCAGTATATTTAATGCCATTCTGTTGTAGCTCAGAGCAGATCTGAGCATTGCCATTTAGATTCTTGACATAACTATAGAATGCCTTGTGGTTGTCTTTGGAATCTTTGGCAATTTTATTTTCGTAACTAGCTTTGGAGGATTTTATGAGGGATCTCAGCTTCTTACTGAGGCTGGTAAGGGAGTTTTTTGCATCCTGGGATTTTCCTCTTTTCTGCAACAGTTTCTTCCTTTTGTTGTAAAGTTTGTTTATGGCAGAGGACCACCAGATTGGCTTCATTTTTTTGGAGGGGAGCATCTTGGTTCTATTTGGGATGGCACGATTCATGCGTGAGTGGATGTGCTCGCACACTGCCTTAGTGTAGGATTCAGCAGTCGAACTTTCAGCTCTCATTTGCATGGGTGTCATGAAGTTTGTCATTTCTGACTTGAGTAGCATGAAGTTGGCTTTGGAGAAGTTTTTTACGGAGGTTTCCTTACTGAACCCCTGTCTAGCAGGGTGACTGACATGATCCCCGGGGAGAATTTCCTATCTCCCATCCAGTCGTCAAGGTTCCTGTTGAAGTGGGGGGTGGGGGTGGGATGTGGATGTCAAGGGTGATTAGCTTATGGTCAGACCTGACCAATGAGAGAGTGATCACTGGTGTGGAGCATCTATCTCCCATATTGGTAATGACCAGGTCTAGGATACTGGAGCCCCTGGTAGGACAATGGATTAGTTGATCCAGGGCATTGGAATTTATGAATTCCAAGAACCACTGGGGAAAAGGTGTTGGTATCCGAGTAGTTTTCCCAGTTAATGGAAGGGTAGTTGAAATCACCCAGTATTAGGGTGTTTGGTTGTATTTTAATATTTTCCAGTATGTTTAAAAAGGTGTAGTGAGAATCCTGGGGCATGGTGGGGGATTTGTAGCAAGCTACAATTTGGATTGCAGTCTCACCTAGTGTTAGTTGTACCTGGAGAATTTCAGATGCATTGTGTTGGGCAACTAGCCTGGAGGTGTGAATATCCTTAGTGAATATGGACACTCCTCCATCTTTAGTGTTTCTGTCTTGCTTTGGTGGCCGAAAAGTGTGGTAAGAGTTGTAGGCTGGTATTGCAGGGGTGCTCTCTGGAGACTTGAACCAGGTCTCAGTTACTGCACAGATATCGATGTTCTCCATTTTTAGGAGTGCCTCGAGAAAGTGCATTTTGAGGTTTAGACTTCTAGCATTGAGTAGCATTACCTTCAGATTTTGCATGCTTGTATTTGTTACAGTGGTGGTTTTGTCCTTTGAACCTTGCCTAAAAAAGGCACTACAGGGGTGGCAAGAGCTTTAGCCAGTAACCTGAATCCGAGGGGTGACAAATGCAGACCATCTCTGGCAAAGTATCATGGTTTGTCGATCATGTCGTCCCAGGCAGACAGATACTGGATCCTCTTTGAATGACACCAGAAGCTTAGCCAATTGTTAAAGTCAATCATTTTGTCCTTATACTGTGGTATCATTCTGGGCGAAGGCAGGATGCTACTCAGGGCTAGGGTCATACCTGCCTGGGCCACATGATCCGAGAGCTCTTCCAGGTCTCTTTTTATATAGTCCAGGGAGGTACATCTCAAATCATTCACTCCAACATGGACAATGACAGAGTCGTATTTGTGCTTGTTGTGGAGTGATGAGTGCATGTGTTATGCGGCGGATCCTGGAACCCGAAAGGCAGCTGACTGTAATTTTCTCCTTGTTCAGCCTGGTTCCTGACCCAGAGGCTCCCCATACTCTGGAATAGACTGCCCATACATGTCAAGTAGAGCGCCTCCTTGGCCCGCTTCAACAGGAACCTTGACGACTGGATGGGAGATAGGAAATTCTCCCCGGGGATCACGTCAGTCACCCTGCTAGACAGGGGTTCAGGGAAGTAAACACTGTGGGAAGAAATATTCGGGGAATTGTTTGACTAGGCTTGTATAAACCCTAGAGCCATTAGCCTAGTACCAACCTATGAACCTATGAATGATTAATTTCTCCTTATTAACAAGGAGAGTTGAATGCTTGTATCAGTTTAAGGCTTCCTAGTGCTTTCCAGCAGGTTCTAGAGCAAGTGCTAGTCACTGGGGTTCAGATTTTAGTGCTACTACTGAGAAACCAGCTAGTTCTAAGGAAAATTTTGAAGAGCAGACTTTCTGGCACCTGGAATAGTTTAACCATAGCCTTGCAGTGCTGGATGATGCAAAAAACATGCAAACACACGTATTTTTAAGCCAGAAAGTTGAAAGGGATAGAAATCAGCCCAACCTGACTAATAAAATTACAATTTCAGAGCTGGAAACTACTCCTCTAGTGTTAGATAGGCAGTAAAATACTCACCACTCCAACTGGTAAGCAGTAGGACTTCCCTCTACCACAGCAAGATCTGGATAGCTCTGAACACAGAAAATAAAGTCCTAAAACCAGCAAAGCCTGAGATCTGGACTATACTAGATAGGAAAGGCGGGAAATGAGAAAACAAGATAGTATTTGTTTGTTCGTTTTTTGGTTAAAACAGGCTAAACAATGCAATAATACAGTAAATAAACACAGAAAAGGCTAACGCACTTGAGTGTGTAGCCCTAAACAGTAAATGCAATTAAAACTCTACAAAATTAGCAATTTAAAACTTTTTAAAGGAAGAAAGGCAAGTCCACAACTGAAAACGATTTAAAAGGCAGTAATACAGTAGAATAAGTAGCCAATCTACATATACAGAAAAGTTTATATATACAGAAAAGCAGCTAAAACAACACTAAAACAATTCAGATGCAGTGCAACCTAGAACACTTGGGTTGTAGCAATATTAAGGCAAATACAGTTTTAATAAATGCACTAAAATATACTCTATATTTCCAAAATGGTTGAGAAGCACAGTCAGAACACAAGAAGATTCAGGCAATTTTTTTTTTTTTTAAGAAAGGGAGAAAGGAGGAACAGAAGGAAAAAAGCTAAGTCGGTTGACCTTCTCAGATGTTCATAGGTTCATACTAGGCTATCTGCCCTAGGGCATTTATAAGCCTAGCCAGAGTGTGTTTGGCTTTCACCACCCATTTTAAATGAATTTTGTTATGCCCTTTTTCGAGGTTAGTATACTGTGCCTCTGTCTAATAGTGACACAGAAGTGACACCAGGGGTAAACCTACTATCTCCCATCCACTCATCAAGATTCCTCTTGAAGAGAGTCAATGAGGGACTCTGCCTAACCTGGACTGGGATTTTATTCCAGAGTGAAGGGAGCATCTGGGTTATGAATCTGTCCCTCCAGCATGTCCTATTTATTTCAGTGCTGAGGTTCAAGTCTCTCGAGCGTGTAGCTTGACGGGATTTGGATTTTCTGAGGTGCAGCATGTCCATTAATTCTGGGTTGGACATGGCTTTATATGTCAGGCACAGATCGCCTCTGAGCAGGCGGTATGCCACTGAGTAGAGCTGGAGTTTCTTTAACTGGACAGCATATGGCATCTGTTTCAGCCCTTTGATCCTCTTGGTGAGGTACTTTTGGGGTCTTTCCAGTTGCTGCAGGTGTCTGGTAAGGTACATCCCAAAAGGGGCATTGTACTCAATTATGGGCCTGATGAGGGATGAGTAAAGAGGCACGATGACCTCCCCTGATCTAGATGTGAATCCCTTCATGATTAGGTGGGCTATATAAAATGTTTTTCTAACCACTTTGGTCACGTGGTTGTCAAATGAGAGATTGCTATCAACTTGGGTCCCCAGGTCCCTAATTACTTCTTCCGTACTTAATGGATTACCACCTATGTGGTAATTTGTGGGCACTTTGTTTTTGCCAAAGGGGATGACTATACACTTTTTGGCGTTTAGCTTGAGGCCATGGCTCTGGCACCAGTTGCCTGTTTCTATGAGGCCCTTTTGTAGGATGCTTGTGTAGGCTGGAGAGTCTATTATGGAGCCCAGTTTGCAGTCATCTGTGAACTTGGTCAGTCACAGTCCTTCCGTGTTAGCCTGTACCTCCGAGAAATATATACCGAACAAGAGAGGTCCCAGGACTGAGCCTTGTTGGACGCCACTTGTAACTGGTTTGGAGTCTGACATAGCTCCAGCAATTCTAACCATGTGGGTTCTGTCCTTGAGCCAGTTTGCAACCCATCTAGTGACATAGGGGTTTATATTTAAGCTGGTGAGCTTATCTATAATGCCCGAGTGGGGTACTGTATCGAAGGCTTTTGCAAGGTCCAGGTAGGCTGTGTGGACCACCTTCCCCTCGTCAATGGCCTTGGTGACTGTTTCAAAGAAATTGACCAGGTTTAAGAGGCAGGATCTGCCCTTAACAAAGCCGAACTGGGTAGGATCCAATGTATATAGGTCCCCAATATCTTTATTTATGAGATCCACGATGATCCTTTCCATAGCTTTGCAGACCAAGCTAGTCAAGCTTATGGGGCGATAGTTTCCAGGATCCGTTGAGGCACCACCTTTGTGGAGAGGGACCACTGTTGCTGTACGCCACTCTTTGGGTGCATATCCTGTAGTAAGGCTGAGATTGAACAGTAGTTTTATGTTTGGGTTTAGTTCTTCTTGGAGTTCATGTAGGACGCAGCCCGGGATACCGTCTGGTCCCATTGATGCTGTGTTTTTTGCTTTGGAGAGGGCGGCTCTTACCTGAGCATCTGAGATGTCATGGAGGCAGCACTCTGCTGGGATAGATATTTGCCCTTTTGGTGGGGAAGGGGGGGGGGAGTTTACACTGAACCTGTCAGCTAGGATGTCGGCAATGTCTGTGGGTTTGGTGTATTTTTTGTCATTTTGGACTAATTCTGAGCATATCTGGGAATTCCCACCCAGGTTCCTAACATAACTAAAGAAAGCCTTGTGGTTACCCTTAGTGTCCTGTGCAATTTTTCTCTCGAAGCTGGCCTTAGACGATTTTATGAGTGCCCGTAGTTTTTTGCTAATACTGATCATAGATGCCTTCCCTTTTTGGGATTTTGCTCTATCATGTAGTAGCTTCCTCCTTCTATTGTATAGTTTGTTTATGGCTGGGGTCCACCAGACAGGGCGCCTAACTTTGGAGGATTGGGTCTTGGTTTTATTTGGGATTGCATGATCCATGCATTCCTGAAGGTGTTCATAGAATGCGTTTATAAAGGATTCTGCGGTCTGGGCTGTATTTTCCACAGGCCCGGGGGCTTTGAAGGATTCCACCTCGGTTTTGAGGAGTGTGAAATTTGCTTTAGAGAAGTTTTTCACTGTGGTTTTCTGGGCAGGGGCTGGGGTCGGGATGTGAATATCTAGTGAGATTAGTTTATGGGCTGATCTTACCAGTGAGGGATACACTTCTGGTCTGGAGCATAGAGCCCCCATGTTGGTGATGATCAGGTCCAGTATGTTTTCCCCTCTTGTGGGAGTGGCAACAAGTTGTTCCATAGCATTTGAGTTTATAAATTCTAGGAACCTTTGGGCTAGGGTGTTGGAGCTAGAGTAATGCTCCCAGTCCATGTTAGGGTAGTTGAAGTCGCCCAATATAATGGTGTTTGGAGAGACCTTCATAATTTCCAGTGTTCTCAGGAAGGCTGAGTGGGGTTCCTGGGTTTGGGAGGGTGGTCTGTAGCAGGCTATAAACTGGAAGGCAGTTTTACCCACTGTTAGTTGCACATGGATAGTCTCTGATGCTTCGTGCTGTGCCACCAACCTGGAGGTGTGGGTATCTTTGACGAATATTGATACTCCCCCTCCTTTTGCGGTTCTGTCCAAGTTTTGGGGCCGAAAAACATGGTATGAGGTATAACCTGGTAGTGCTGGGGTGCTCTCGGGAGCCTTGAACCAGGTTTCTGTTACTGCACAGATATCGATGTTCTCCATGCTAAGGACAGTTTTGAGTGCGTGCATCTTGAGGTTTAGACTTCTGGCGTTGAGTAGCATTACTCTTAGTTTCTTATCCCTTGTGATACCTATGGAGGTGGGTTTGTCTTTTGAGCCTTGCCTAAAAAAGGCACTATGGGGGTGGCAAGAGCCTTTGCCAATATCCGAAAGCCCAGGGGTGACAGGTGCAAGCCATCCCTAGCGAAGCATCGTGGCTTGTCGAGCATGTCATCCCAGGCAGACAGGCATTGGATCCCCTTTGAATGACACCAATACTTAAGCCAAATGTTGAAATTGATCATCTCGTCTTCATATTGTGGCATCATTCTTGGTGAGGGTAAGATGCTACTCAAGGTCAGGGTCATACCGGCCTGGGCTGCATGCTCAGAGAGCTCCTCTATGCCTCTTTGCATGTAGTCCAGGGAGGTACGTCTCAGGTCATTCACACCAGCATGGACAATGACTGAGTCATATTTGTACTTGCCTTGGAGTGACCTGAGTGATTGTGTTATGTGGCGGATCCTAGCGCCCAACAGGCAGCTCACCGTGACCTTCTCCCTGTTCAGCCTGGTGAGCGGGATATCAGTGTGCCTGACGATAGAGTCACCTATTACAAGTGTATCAGGTGTGTTATTTAGCCTTAAGGGCTGTGACTGTTCGGCACACTGGCTTTGTGAGCTATGTGTTGCACATGTTTTGTTTTGGGGTAGCGGTTGCTTGGGTGTCTGCTTTGGAGGTCTCTGCTGCTTAGGCAGATTTTTATTTAGAGCCTCCGAGTATGTTTTTGTGTGTTTATGTGTTTGGTTTGCTGTCGTGGTAGGTCTATGTGAGACTGGAATTGTAGTGAGTGTGGTTTCCTTCTCCTCCTGACTGGTTACGCCAGTACTGAGTTGAGAGAGCTTAGCCTCCAGTTTGGCTATATGGTTGCATCTTTCACATGTGTTGGAATTTGTTGGGAGGAGGACAGGGTTGTCTGTGTACATGAGGCAGTTGTAACATTGCCTCAAGATTCCCTGATTCACCAGCTGGACTGGAGAGGAGATTGACAACTGACCTTTGGACATGCTAGAATAGTATTGGGAATTCCTTTATAACTGAAAAAAGGGTCAATGGGGAGCAAAGTACTCAAGGGGAGTTTGTGAGAATGTAGTGCTTTTAATTTTTTAGTGCTGACTTATATAATTGCTTTAGTGAGCAAGTGCCAGGCTTTAGAGTGGGAATAGGGTGTTTATTATGAGAACTAGATCAGTTCTAAGGGAAAAAGTTAAGAGCAGACTTTGTGGAGTCGAGAATGGTTTAAACCCAATTAAGCGGCGCTGCGCTATGTGCAAAATCTCGCAAAGCCACGCTAAAGCGGGTTTTATACAGGGGGACTTGAAAGAGCTAAACATTGGCCCAAAACGGCCAATAGACTACCAGATTCTTGTGCTGGGAACACTACTCCAGGGATAGATAGGCTGCTCCAAGCTCCCCACTGCCACTGGTGAACAAACAAGCCTCCCTTTATCCAAGAAAGGAAATGGGCTACACAGGAAATTTCCAAAAGTCCAGAATACAGCAAAGCCTGTATTTGGACTACTCTAGGTCAGGAAAGATGGGAAACAAGGATATTTTTTTTTTTTTGCAACAAACAGCAGGAAAATGCAATAAATATGTAACACAGGCTAGCGCACTTGAGTGTGTAGCCTCAACAGGTAAAAGCAACAAACAGGACAAACTTTAAAAGTGCAGGTGCAAAAACAACTTTAAACAGTTTAAAACAGTTCAAGAAGCAGAAATACTTGTAGTTTAGCTAGATCGGACAGTTGCCCAGGTAGTAGCAGGAAAACAAACACTTTTATCAGGTTAGCAGTCGCTGTTTTAGCCTCTCTGCTGCTAGCACCACTCTGCAGGACCACAAGGAGCTTGGCTGAGTAGTAACAAGCGCAAAAACCGCGCCAAAGTGGGTTTTATACAGGGGGACTTGAAAGAGCTAAAATTGGCCCAAAACGGCCAATAGACTACCAGATTCTTGTGCTGGGAACACTCCTCCAGGGATAGATAGGCTGCTCCAAGCTCCCCACTGCCACTGGTGAACAAAGAAGCCTCCCTTTATCCAAGAAAGGAAATGGGCAACATAGGAACTAGCAAATCCTTGTGTGCAACAAACAGGACAAACTTTAAATTACAAGCGCAAATGCTCGCTAAAGCTGGCTTTAAAGCAGTGGGTTAGAAAGAGATAGGAAATGGCCCAAAACAGCCAATAAGCTACAGGTCACTGGGCTGGAACCACTCCTCAAGGGACAGATAGGCTGCTCAGAGCTCCCCACTCTCACTGGTGAACAAATAAGGATATGGGCAATGCAGGAACTATGACACAGCCCAGAGATCAGCAATACCTGAAGACTGGACTATTCTAGTTCAGTAAAGGCGGGAAACAAGGATTTTTTTTTTTTTTTTTTTTTTTACAAAGTAGCAGAAATTAGGTACAGAAACACAGTAGATGCTTTAATTCGGCTAGCGCACTTGAGTGTGTAGCCTACCAGTTAAACTAAGCAAAAACAAACTTTAAAAGTGCAAAAAAATCAGAAATACAGGCAGGAATGCAATAAAACAACTTTGCAGAGCTTCTTTAGTTAAAGAAACAGAGAAGTCTATATATACAGAAAAGCAGCTAAAACACACAAACACTTCAGATGCAGTGCATCCTAGAGCACTTGAGTTGTAGCTATATTAAGGCAATGAGCTAATGAAACTAGACTGGGAGGAGTGTCACAGATCAGATTTACAGTAGGGGCGGGCAACTGCAAAGCCACCAAGTATAAGAGTAGCCTACAGACAGTAGCACTAGAGAAAGCACAAACAGATAAAGATTTGTAAAGATACAGGATGCTTTTAACTGCAGACAAATCAGTTACTTGTGCAGATTAGTTAATAGCAATAAAATTGTGGCAGGGTGGGGACAATAGCCTACAGACAGTAGCACTCGAGAAAGCACAAACAGATAAAGATTTGTAAAGATACAGAATGCTTTTAACTGCAGACAAATCAGTTACTTGTGCAGATTAGTTAATAGCAATAAAATTGCGGGACGATGGGGACAATAGCCTACAGACAGTAGCACTAGAGAAAGCACAAACAGATAAAGATTTGTAAAGATACAGAATGCTTTTAACTGCAGACAAATCAGTTACTTGTGCAGATTAGTTAATAGCAATAAAATTGCGGGTGGGTTGGGACAATAGCCTACAGACAGTAGCACTAGAGAAAGCACAAACAGATAAAGATTTGTAAAGATACAGAATGCTTTTAACTGCAGACAAATCAGTTACTTGTGCAGATTAGTTAATAGCAATAAAATTGTGGGAGGGTGGGGACAATAGCCTACAGACAGTAGCACTAGAGAAAGCACAAACAGATACAGATTTGTAAAGATACAGAATGCTTTTAACTGCAGACAAATCAGTTACTTGTGCAGACTAGTTAATAGCAATAAAATACACTCGAAGACTAAAAAGCAGACAATAAAAGTGCTATATATTAATTGTTAAAAACAATAATCTGTATAAATCGAAAAAAAAACAGGATACTTGTATATCTCAGCTAACAGCTGCGGTCAACAACTTATCCACTCTGCTCAGTGTGTATAGACAGAAACCCTATCAAAGTTAGGGCTTAAATACCAGAAGAACAACTTTTTTTTTACAAGAACACAAAAGAACCAGCCCCCACTCAGCAGACTATTAACACAATCTAGCAAAGTTAAAGAGGCTTCAGCTAGAAACAATAGCCTACAGACAGTAGCACTAGAGAAAGCACAAACATTTTCTCTTTGTATTAGGTAGAATGAGCTAATGACACTAGACTGGGAGGAGTGTCCAAGATCAAATTTAGAGTAGGGGCGGGCAACTGCAAGGCCACCAGGTATACAAGATGCCAGTAGGGAGGGAGAGTGGGAAGCTATTTAGGCAGAAAACACTACAGAAATGTTTATCACAGCAGAAAACCAGCCGTGAGCCAATAGCTACGAAATACAGTACAAGTATGCAGTATACAATAAAATTGCTATAAATATCTAGAATAAGCAATAACTACTAAAAATAAGCAAAAAAAAAAACAGGCTACTTATTGCGATATATTACAGATCAGGTGCTCCTCCTCAGATAGCTCTGTGTGCAATGGCTGAAACACTCAAGTTAACTTCTTAAGTAACAGAAAGTTGAAACCTGAAACAACTTTAAAAAAAGCTCAAAAAAACCAATGAGGTGCTTTCTCCAAGCTGTAGACCTGGCAACCCAACTAGACAATGACCATAAACACTAAACTCTCACTGAAGTGGGGGTTGGTCTTTGCTAACTAAGATGGACTGGATAATGAGTTCAGAAAACAATCTCTAACAAACAGACCCACAAACACAATCAGAAATATGGAGAATATTACAGCTACTACCTAAACTATTTTAGGCAGAACACACTACATAGCAATATATGTGTATGTGATACTCAAACCTACTTTTGATGTGTACCCATGCCATTTGCCATTTAACTGTTGCACATCACTGTGTTGTTTGTGTCAGTTGTACCTAGACATGTTTATAGCCATCCACATTGCAGCCATGTGTCAGACATTGGTCATTTGCTTCAGTGTGCCTTGCAAGGACTTGCAGTCCATCTTGTGCTGTGGACACATGCTTGTACATTATGTTTCCTTAGCTACATTTATCCTGGTTTATTCTGGCCTACTTTCCTTTGCTGGCATTTCCTCACTGATCCGGGACTGTGTTATCCATCTCTCTTCCCCTTATAGCTTTGACCTACATATTTCATATATACATGACATTTGCTATGCTTATGTTTACCTTCTTGTATGGTATCATTGTTGTAATGTAGCCATACTGGTACAATATTACTATGTGTCAACATGCTGGGTATCATACACATGCAAGGCATATGTATACCAAGTGGAGGCAATGGAGTAGATTCCTTCATTGTTTATGTTGTACTTGTCTGTTGTGCATTACCCATGGATTTGTATGCTTCCTGTCTATGCACAGGCTTGCATTCCTTAACTTTCATTAATCGCATATGTATCACCATTTACTTCATATTCTTTAAGATGGGTAAGTGTGATGTACCTTCTTTCTGTTTGGATTATGTTCACACATATATGTTGTATAGCTGACAACACATCTGTGTTGCCTCTAGCATGGCATATATCTTTTGCATTAATTTATCCTGTGTTTGTTGTGTGTATACTTATTTATTACACAGTCACATTAATGTTCTGGTGCAGTATTTCTGTATGGCACTGTGCTTGGTTGTTTGCCTTCTGCATGCAGGGTTGGAGGTTCTAGCCTGCCCTCTACTTGTCTTCTACTGCATTTCCTTGCTACTTGGCTTATACTTGCAATGCTGACAGCTTATTGGACGATTGTTTTTGATATTCATTTTGTACTTACTTGTAGTGTTCTCCAACATACATCTACCATTGGACATACTCATTCTGGCATGACTGCCACATAGTTTGCAACATCTCAGCAATGATTTGTGCATTGGTACATGTATATTTTTGCATTGCACCATGGCTAGTATGCATCCCTACCTTGTTTGTCGATTTTCATTCACCCGTGTTGTATTGTCTGTATATGTGTTGTCTGTGTACCTTACTTCTCCTGTATGTGTATTTCCAACCTTTATCTGTCATTGTTCTATGTTTATACCTGCTCTTTTGCCTTCTTCCTCTTTTGTGTCTTTTTCATTCCTTCTGCTGTTCAAAAGAAAGAGCCTATTCCTACCAAAAAAAAAAAAAAAAATGCCCATGCCTCTCCCTCTGGCCTTCCTATTCCATTATACCTCTTTTGTGCCCCACTTCTTCTCCCTCACCCCACATCTGCTTTTCTATCACCCTAATTCCTTTGGTGTGTATGATACTTGTGTTTCCCACACATGTCCTGCATCCACTGTTAACTACTGTTAGCCATGGCGATGATGGGTGTATTTATATATGTCCGTCTACATATTCACTGCTATCCATGGATATCTGTCACTTTTCAGACTTAACAGCTGATGCATATTTGCCTTAATTTAGTACTTTCCACCTATTATTGAAAATTCCATTGAGCTTGTATACTTTCTGTATCTTACTTTATGAATGAGTTTTCTGGGAATACAGCTTTGACATGACTGACTCCTGCTTTGTGCTGAGGTATTCTCTGTAGACTGTGACAGGCGTCTGCAGTGGTGCAGTGGTTAGCGTTGCCCTCTCACAGCAAGAGGTTCTCTGGTTCGATCCTCGGCTAGGGTGCCTTCTGGTCGGAGTCTGTATGTCCTCCCTGTGGTCGCTTGGGTTTCCTCCGGGTGCTCTGGTTTCATCCCAAAGACATACTGTAGGTGGATTGGGCACTCTAAATTGGCCCTAGGTGTGAGTGTGTACCTACTGTGGAAGGTTGGGTGCCGGGCTGGCAACTCGACACAGTAAATCTCCACTGCCAATCATGAGCAGACAGGTGATCCGCTGTGGCAACATCTAAAAGGGAAAAGGTGAAAGAAGAATAATTCTCTGTAGATTGTGACATATTTGCATATTACTTGGTTAGTTGCAGACGTCAGTGCAATCTGACGTACTTTACAAACTTTATGGAATCTGATCCTTATTCTTTCTGGTTGATGGTGAAAAAATGTTGCAGAATAATCTTAGAAATCAGATCCATGCTGGTCTGATTTTAAATTAATAGAAAAATAAATAAATAAAAATTAAAAAAGTCAACTACTAACATTTTTATGAAAAGGGTTTCCCATAGCTGTATTTGGGGCTATAGTCCATGAAAAGTTCTATGGAGAGAAAGATGGCTAACTGAGGACACTAAACTTTACCCAAGTGGTATTTCCAGATCCTGCTGTGTCCATGCAGAAAGCAGCACCCCCAGAGGAAGAGGAGACATCTGCAGTCAGTGCACAGAGTACAGACTAACTTTATACCAGACAGATAATAAATTTTACACCAAGTGCCATTATCTACTGGCTGCCCTGTTGGCGTAGAGGGATAAATCCCTGACTAAGGCTCAGTCGACCCAGGTTTGATTAGCAACTGATTGAGCCTGAGGAAGGTACGGGTGTGCTCATCCTGGGTGGGAGGACATTTGTCACTAACCTTTCTTTAGGGGAGGCATGGTTCAAGGAGGGGGTTGCCCTTGAACTTAAGAGGTGAGCTCATTATGAGGTGAGAGCAGGAAAGTGGAGAGGGCATTTAAAGAAACACCCCAGGACAGATTCGAAGATGACTGAACCTCTAGAACACCCTTAGAATCCACAATCAGCCTCAACAATATTGGTGCAACTCTGGGAGTAAAAGACAAGCTCATAGACCTGGCATGGATTTGGACTACTGGAGACCAGGTCAGTAAAATGATGCCCCAAGGAGGGGAAAAAATGACAACCCCACTGCAAATGTATTCTTTAATTAAAACATGATTATGTCACTAGTTATACCTGAAAAAATAAGCAGTTTCTATGGCTTGGTATAATCACTGCTGGCTCTTTTTATTGTGTTGGCTTTTCAGATCTGTATGTAACACCTTGTCACTTTGCATTTTATACTTTTCTTTATTTCTGGTCATCAGACATATGGTTTTACCTGCCCTCTCTGCATTTGGTGATTTCCTGATGGTCATCATATATTCATTCACTGAAGTCTACCCAGATGCATCTCATTATGTACTCATTCATTGAAGTCTTCCCTGATGCATCTCATTACGTACTCATTCACTGAAGTTCATCTAAAGTCAAACATTTACTAAGAGGGCTATCACTGTATAACTTTGAAAAGCAGTTCCAATGAGTAGACTTTTCAACCTTTAGCACTTTTTCTGCTGCCAGTGGCATAAAAGGATAAACTATCCCGGGGGAGTGGTAGCTTGGAGACTGAAATCAAGAGAAATTGCCTTATGAGCCTGGGGTGAGGACACATGCTCAAAATCACTTTTGCCTCTCCAGCCCAACGCTGATATCAGCACACGGGGGGGGGGTACTTAGGCCTGTAGAAAAGGCTGCAAGCCACAGTATGACAGAAGTTGACAGATGACCTAGGCAGAGTGAGGAACTAACACATTAAAGCCATCACATGGTAATTGAGACATCCTGTCTGTATAGGTTCTCCCAGTAGGAAGACTCTCCTGGTGTGGATTACAGGGGCGGAGTGCCAGGGTTTTGGGAATCAAGAGGAAGAACAGTAGGAGGCAGGTAACCATCTGAAATTCCAAGACTTGTTAGTAGTGCAAGTCCAGGAAAACAGGACAGTATATGTAAGTCTTTTTCAGTCATTCAAAGTCCATCATTACTGTTTCTCAGCATATTCCCTTTTCTCCATATCCCCTTTTTTCTGAGGTATAGCAGTTTCAGAGTTGATAATATTATTTAGTGAAAAGCAACTTTAAAAGAGAAAAGTGAAATTGATTATTCACTATTCTGTTCTTCTTTATTTTGTTTTCATTTTTGTCATCATTCCAGAGCTCACTGTTGTGCATCTCAACATTTCAATAGGGGGCTGTATGAGCAAGCCACAGAGGAAGCCTGAAGTCAGTGGCAGCTGACAATAACAACGTTGTTGCATGTCTTGACCAGCTTGACATAAAGAAACACAGTCTCTGAAGTAGGCAGGCTTCAGTCCTTATACCGATTGATGACTTCAGTTAATTTTTGTTACTGCTAACTGAACCAAGTTTTAACACCACACCCAGCCAGCTTCCAAAGTTTCAGGACACCTTCCAAGTACCCAAATCATGAAGCAGCTCAAAAGGAGCAGACTAAAAGACAAATCTGGGTGTGAAGCCCTTCAGAGCTTTCCTGCCATCAGAGAGTGAGGGAAGCTAAGCCCTGAAAGGACAATGCTAGAAATAACAAAAAATAAATGTCTACACCTTGGGATAAAAAAACAAAGAGGCTGAAGGGAGGGAATGGATACTGAAGCGGTGTGATCATTCGAACATCTACTGTTATGTTAAGTTCAACTTACACAACTCTACTATGTTTCTTCATATCAATCACTGCTGCAGTAGCCTTTGATACATGAGTAGATTACCATAGCTAACTATATTTGGGAGGAGGAAGGAGAAGAGTCCAGAAGCCCCTGGAGAATGGCCCTAGGAAAACTTGATCTAGACCTAGAGAAGGAATCAAGCCTAAAATGCTTTGTAAAAGTATGTACATAGGACCAAGTAACAGGTTCTCGAATATTTCTAGAATCCAATACTTTCCAAAAAGGCATAGATGAAACCAAGGTTCAGTTAGACTGGGCCTTGACCCTGGCTAGAATAGATTTATCATGGTGAGTATAACAAAAGGTAATGGACAGTCATCTGGAAATTGTCTGTTTTGACACAGGTTTTCCCTCCTTCTTACCTTCACAAGAAATGAACAATTGATCCAAAGATCTGAAAAATGTAGGTCTGTCAAGATTGTCTTTGGATATCCAAGGTATGGGGTATCCTTTCTCATTTACTTTTAGATTCAGGAAAGACAATAGGGAGATGGAAGTAAACTTGGATAGCACTGTAGGCATACAAGAAGGATTAGTTCTCAAAGAAACCCTGTCCCTATGGAAAACAAGATAAGGTTGACTCACCATAACAGCTTGCAACTCAGATACTCTTCTTGCAGAGGTCTGACCAATCAGTAAAACTTATTTTCCATGTTAAGGACCTCAAGTTAGCCAGATTAGCTGGTTCAAATGAAGTGCTAGCTTCTCTTACATGAAAATAAGATTCAAATGAGGGGCTCCAGTTTACTTGGAGGCCTCTTACACAACCACCTATTCAAGACACTTTATCATAACACTGCCTTGAAAGATGAGGATCCATGGGCAGACATGTTGAAATGCCTGATAAATGACCCTAGAAAGAGGAAGAAGAAAGCCTATAGAATAGTAACTCACACAAATACTGTAAAAACCAGAGAACAACTAGTCCTGAATGGGTGCTGGCTATGTTGTTGGCACCAACCATAAAACCTTTTCCATTTGCTAATATATGCTTTTCTAGTATCAAGCTTTCTTGCCTCCATTAGTACCTGTGGCACATCCTCAGAAAACGTATGCCTAAAAGGAATTAAGACCCTATCATCTAGGCAGTCAAATGAAGATAATCAAAGTCAGAGGTGTTTCAACATCCCTTTTCTTGTGTGAGTAGATTCAGCCTTTGAGGAAGCTTGTGGTAATTGCCCTGGCTATTTCCAAAACAAGGAAAACCACAGTTGTCTGAGCTAGAATGGAGTCACCACAATGATCTTGGGGAATTCCTTCTGAATCTTCAGAAGTACCCTAGATGTTAGTGGAAAGGCGTATAGGAACATTCCTGTCCAAAGAAAAGAAAAAGCATCTGAATTTCAGGCCTTTTTTCATGGAGTCTTGAAAAATAATTTTACCAGTTGATTGTTCAGAGAGATGACAGAGAGGTCTATTTGAAGAACTCCCCACAGATGGATCAAATCTTGGAAGACTGCCTAATCTAATTTCCATTCATGAGTGTCTGCCCTGCTACTGCTCAGCTTGTCTGCCACACAGTTTTGTTGTGAAGGCATGTAGTATGCCTGTAGAGAGACTGTGCTGTGAAGCTATATTCCAAGCTGACATGGTTAGTCTGCAAAGGGGAGGGGGTATGACCTGGTTCCCCAAGCTTGTTGATGTACCACATGACTGTGGTATTATTTGCAACCAGTTAAAGAGGTCCCGGGGACCAACCATGATTCAGAGAGCTGAGTGCCTTGATAAGGACAAACATCTCCTTGATATTTATGTCTTGCATCTGTCCTTGGTGTCCCACACATCTTGCACTTTTATCCCTCCTGAAATTCTTCCTCAAAGTTTGAAGCATCTATGGTAACTGCTTTGGAGCAGGGATGGAGAAGGGGATACCTGGATTTAAAGATATCCGTTGTCTCCACAAACATATTTGCCTTCTGACAAACCCCAATACTGGGATATGAAAAGATACAGGGTGTTCATGGTGGGACCAAAGAGATTTCAAACACCACTATATCTTTCTCACATGGAGTATTTTCAGGGGTGTCATGAGTGTGATGTCTCCCCCTCTGGGCCAGTAAAAAAACAGCATGAATCCTCACCACTGACTGGTGAGGAGCGTTCACTTGGATCAAAAGAAAAAAATAGATACACACACTATTTCCAGATACAGCTCTCTGCATCAAGCACAATTTCCCTTAACAGTACACAGGGAACACACCCAGTCTGCAGTCTGGGATTCCCTCTTTCTTCAAATCCTCATTAAGACTCCTCAATGACACACCTATAGAGTTGAGTCCTCAGCCGAGTGTCCAAGTTAAGTCCTCCCCACTCTCTCTGTGAAACTAGTGCACTGGTTCATATTCCAAGTAGCTGACACACACATTTTTTTGAGATTTGATTTTTCACACACACACACACACACACACACACACACACACACACACACACACACACACACACACACACACCTAGGAAAGGCTGGCACGGATTCAGTAACTATTCCCCCTTCTGCCCAGACTATACAAGGTAGTTATACTACCACCAGACACTCCAAAGCCAGCTACTCTAAGGCTCTTACAAGGGTACACAATTATACTGAGTGAAATGAATATTAACGCAAATTATAGTGTTTGACCAATGCAGTAAGGCTTTCAGGAGTGGCCACAGAGTTGCCAAATAGACATGAGTACTCTCAAAGGTTAACATATTCTCTAAAGGACCAGCTACAATGAAAAGTTGAAATATATTTAATAACAAATAATAAAAGAACATGAAATATAGAATATCTATTTACAATAAACACCAGAGTTTCAATTTCAGGAATTATGAAAATAACACAGATAAATAGATTCACACAGATACAGAAAAACAGTGCTTAACTAATCTCACTATACTTTTCTGACTGATGTAAAGAATTACTATTCCCTGGTCACTTACTAGAGCAAAGAAAGATGATGTAGGTGAGGGGTCTTCTTTGTCAGGTTCCAAAAACAGAGTGCTCTAAGACTTCAACCTCATCTAGTATTAAAATATCATTACAGAGATGGCTTACAGAATAATATTACACTCATCTGGTCATGTGACTTCTGGTTCCTATACTACCCCCTTGGCTAGAAGCTGCCAGGATTTAGCACATATGTGTCAATAATACACACACACACACACACACACACACACACACACACACACACACACACACACACACACACACACACAGAGCTTTGCTAAGATCTGTTACATCTTCTGTAAGTCATAAAATAATAAAACATTTCCACACTTCTTTCAGGAGCTAATAAACCATTCTCTGGCACAGACATTTCATCTCTGGCTGTAGTTAGAACTGTAAGATACAATCTTTCTGGCCTAAATTAAGTTATTTAATTTCTTACTATTTTTCAAAGTTAGCTGGACTGAGATTAATCTCCTCTTCCAGTATCCTCTGTTAACATATATGCATTTCTTCGGTTAAAATAGTAAGGTCTGATAAAATGTATATTTCTTTTCTGTCCAGCAAGACACACTGTTGGTACATCTTTAACACAAGCAGCTTTACAAGCACATTTTTCAGTATAAAAATCTGTACAAATCAGTTTGATATACAAATGGCATATAATTCTTTACAAAACTCCAGCTAGATGTGCTGGCATATGTTACACATCCACTGTCCTGTTTCTTCTGGCATAGCTGGCAAAACCTCATATCATCACACTGAGAATCATAGATGCCATGAGACTCAAAATGCTGAATTATTTCCTCACAGTGACTGAAGTCTGAGTGGAAAACCTCAGAAATAGATGTGGATAAGATCCATTTTCCTGTGGAAGAAAAGCTGTTTGAACTGAGCTGTCTAGTTGACACCCCTGGAACCCAATCCTGTGTGAGGGAGTCAAGAACGACTTTTGAATGTTCTTTTGGAATCCCAGCTTGTGCAAGAGGTCTCTCAAGTGAGAGAGAGAGAGAGACTACAGACATTTTGAAAAAGACACTGCAAAGATAAGCAAGTTGTCTAAATATGGAAAATGTGGATACCCTGTAGCCTGCAGTGAGCTATAACTGGAGCCAGACACTTTCTGAACACTCGAACACACAAAACCCTAAGAAATACCTGAATTTTGGATGAATAGGGATGTGATGATAAGCATCTTTTAAGTCTAGTGCTACCACAGAAATTGAAAGAAGAGGTAACAGATTGTAAAGTGACATCATTTGAATTTGGGCACTATGAGAAACAGTTTTAGGAAAAAAGATCCAGAAATGGTCATGAGGCACTTTCTTTCTTTCTTTTTGCACTAACAGCATCCTTGAATAAAATTCTTTCTCCACCTGGGAAGGAGGAATTGGTTCTATCACTCCTTGAGACAGCATGTGATGAAGGACAGGAGGAAACAAAAAGAGTCTAATCTGCAATATGAGGAATGACCCCCCTGGAAAGGAAAAATGTCCTCCCACTGCCATCTGTAATCCTGCTGAACGATTTTCAAAACCCATTTGCCTGAAACAGTCTGTTGCCAAAAAGAAGGGGCTAGGGTGGGAGGGGGTCACAAGGTTTCTTGAATAGTCATTCAGACTTGTTGGGACTGTTCTTTGTTTTAGGAGATTTGAGAATTTTTGGATATCCCTTGTAACCTCTTCTTAAACAACTGTTTACCTGAATTCCATTTTGACTGTTTAGTCTATTTTTGCCAAAAGTGGACAAAGACAAAGAAAATTCCTTGTAGACTTTGGAAAAGGATGACTGAAAAACCTTAGAGATTCCCCTGGATCAGCTTGCCTCTTTCATCACACCTTTTGCTCACCTCTGCAGCAGAGGGGGCAAACAGTAAATCACTATCTAAGGGAGGATTTAAAACTTATTTTTAAATCATCTGGGAGGTTCTGAGAATGCAGCCAAACAAACCTTCTTAAAACAGAACCAGTGACCATAGCCCTGGAAGAAGTATCAACAGAATCATATGCACACTGCAAGCAACGAGTAGTGACCTGTGCGATGGAAGAAACTAAGTTATTTACAGCAGTTTTTTTCTTCACAAGAAGAAAGTGTGGATAAAACATTCCTCATACATTCAAACTATGTCAGAAAAAACTTTGAGACTGACAATTTAAAACTCTGAAAATGTAAAATACTAAAAATCAAAGTTGCAGAAGTATACACTTTTCCCATATCTATTAGTACATGTGTCCCTCTTATTTGAAAGAGCAGGATTGGAATTAACTAAGTGCTTAGCAGTGTGGAGTCAACTAAGACTATAGATGCTTGCTCAGGTTTGGAAATAGTGTATAAACATTTAAAAGACTGAGAATTTTATACATCCTATCTGCCTTTTTAGGGGCAGCTGGCTGTCACGAAAACTGCAGAAATTAA
This sequence comes from Protopterus annectens, assembly GCF_019279795.1. Lineage (NCBI taxonomy): Eukaryota > Metazoa > Chordata > Ceratodontiformes > Protopteridae > Protopterus > Protopterus annectens. The sequence goes on from NC_056738.1 coordinate 365,918,581, forward strand.
GACACACATCCTCTAAAGCAGACAGGACAGGAGGAATGGGTGTAGGTTCTGGAAAATCCTTCTGTAACAATTGATAGTATTTTCTGTGGGACTGAGAAACCTCAAAGTTCTCCACTGAAAACACTGAGAATTTCTAGAAATAGTCTCAGAGAAAGGCAAACCCTCACAGGAAGAATCAGAAAATTAGCTTTTCTCTGAGTCTGAATCAGAAATCCGAGGGCAAAATCCTGAATCTGTCTCTGCATCTTCCTTTTAAGATTTAGAATCTTGAATCTCTTCAGGAAAACAGGCATCCCTCTTTCTTTTAACCTAGAAGCTGTAGGTGATACACTAGAAGGATTCAGGGTAAAATATGAGTTGTCTGTGGTTCAACAAATGGTCACAGCAGAGTTACCCACCTGTGGCTGAAACAAATTGCTAGCTTGCTGTGTTGGTAAAGGCTGTCTACTTTTTCTTTTTGTGGCTGGAGAAGGACCAACTATGGGACGACAATCTGTTCCACGGTCAAGCTATCAGCCCACAGTCATTACTTTCTGACAGGAGAAACCCAATAAAAAGTACTTTCAAAACACTATAGCAGCCTAAAAATGGAAAATTAAACAATTTCTCCACAGAAAATGTATCAGTTAGTTTACATTATTTTAAAATTGACAGAAACAAAATGAGTGCTCCATTTAAAAGTATGTTACAGTCTCGAGACAGTTTGTTAAAACACAACACAACTAGCTCTATAATAACTTTCCTGAAGAGAAAAACAAAAAAACATCAGTACATATAAGAAAATGGAAGCTTTTTTCCCCCAAAAGGGAACTTTTCTGCCCAGTAAAGGAAAGCACAAGTTAACCATCAGTCCTCTGAAGCCTCAGAGGAGTGCACTCTTTGTCGGCAGGAAAGCTCTGAAGGGATTTGTGCCCAAACTTGTCTTTTAGTCAGCTCATCACAAGCTACTTGACAGCTTAGGCATGTGGAAGGTGCCCTAAAGCTTTGGAAGCTGGCTATCTGTTATACCCTAGGCAGAATATAACCCATATAACTAAGGCTACTGCAGCAGTGATCAATATGAAGAACATATTCCATTAATTTAGTTTGTTACTTTTTTTTCACTTTTTCATTATTATTTTCCTTGCAACTGCCAGCACACACCACAGGAAGGAAAACTGTGAACTATTAACAGTTAATAAGAATATTCTTCTGTCCATAATGCACAACAAAATATCTGAATGACTTTCCAGTATTCCAAAAGAACAATTTTTACTGGGTGTTCAGAATTCTTAAACTTCTGAACACCCAGCAAAAATATACGGGTCTGTTTCAAAATTTATTTACACCTTCAGCATTCACAGTTTTCATTCTTACCCGAGAAATTAATAGAAATAAATGCATGCAGAGTATTCCATAAATTAACATATTTTTTTCAAAAACATTTACTAGTGGAATTTGCCAACATTTATTTTTATTTTGTTTGTTTCCTGGATATACCCAAATGGATATTATTGAGTATTTTCATCAGAGTCCCAATAAAAGCTCCATAAGAATGAGCAACAGACACATTATAAACATGAACAGCAGACAAATTCTATACAACTAATACATTAACAATAGACAGGTAACAAACAAAACTGAATAACAGATCACAGTACAACAGTGATGCATTCATGTATTCATTCATTCTTCATTTACCACATTCATCCAGTAGAGGATCACAGGGTGGGGCATGAAGCCTACTCAGTGGGTGCAAGGCAGAGAAGCTTATTCTGATGAGGTGCCAGCCACTGTCAGGACACACAGACTTGCTCACTTTTACATAGCATGCACAGCACATAAGAAGTTAAAGTACCTACTTATGTAACTCCTCCAACAATTATTTAATTCTGCCAAATGACAGTTGGACAAAATAAATTACAGTCAGGTGTTGCAATAATGTAAAGCTGTGGCTTGTGCATGTGTAAATGTGTGTGCAGACAAAGTGTTAGTGACAGTACAGGAAAGTGGTTAGGAACTAGTTTAGTTAATACCTTAAATGAAGGGTGGATTTTAGTGTCTGCAGGCAGAGTATTCCAGAGTTTGGCGGTGCTATAGTAGAGTTTGGACATAACTACTAGTACTAAGCCGGTGTCAGCAGAGGACAATGGAGGTTTCCGATTGCAAATTACTTCCAACATTGGCTTTTAACAGGATACTTCTCAACATCTTAGCAGAAGAATCAGAAGCAAAGCCAGCAATTAATTAGGGACAAAGCATCTAAGTCAGAGACAGATTTTAAATATTTCACTTATAAAGTTGTTACAATAAACTACAGTTGTGTAAAATCGTACCATAATAGTAGATGCCCTTGACTTCACTGCAGTATTCTTAACTATATGGGATTCCCTGCCATGAAGCTCGACGTCTGGCCAGTCTTCCAAAGACTTCTGAATTCAAAAGGTATACCGAATGTCATTATATGCACCCTACGTAATGTAGGGCATAAACTTGACATTCAGGCTTACCAAAAACAGAATTGATTGCCCCAGGAGGAACACCAGTCCAAGGAACTCAAGAGGTAATGTGTATATCCAGGAAGGTAAAGAACTAGGGGGATGGAGGGAGGTAGCAAATACTGCAGCAGTGAAGGCAAGGACATCTACCATTATGGTAAGATTTTACTCAAATGTACTATATCTTTACATTCACTGCTGCAATATCCTTAACTATATGGGAGAGTGCCAAAGCTCAACAGTAAACTAGGGAGGAGGAAGGGGAGAAGAATCCCCTAAAAATACATAAAGAACTGAACTAGCAAAACCAGCCCTAACTCTAGAGATACCATCCAACTAGTGCTTGATAAAGGCATGCACAGAAGTCCAGGTAGCTGCTTCAAGAATAGAATGAAAAAAGCACCAGAAGAAGCCAGAGCTCCAGTAGAATGAGCCTTAATTAAAAAGGGAAAGCTCTTGCCATGAAAAGTGCAACAAAAGGAAATAACCTTAGAAATCCAGGAAGAAATAGTCTGCTTGGATACAGCAAGCCCCAAAGATCTAGGATGAACAGAAACAAATAACCAATAAGATTTTATGATATCCACGGTCATATCCAAATAAAAGTTGCCTATGCATGTCCAAAGTATGCAGCATCCTCACTCTATCAGTTTTTGGAGAGGGAAAAAAGTAGGCAAATTAATAGACTGATTACAAGATATCTCATTAAGCACCTTCAGCATAAAAGAAATGCTAATGCACAAGGGCACTCTGTCCTCATGAAAAATCAAGAAAGGAGGACAAGTCATAAGAGCCTGCAACTCAGACACCTGTCTGGCAGATGTAAGCACTAACAAAGGAACAGTCTTCCAGGAACAATGCTGCAAGGAAGCTGAAGCAGCAGGCTCAAAGGGAGCTTGAGTCAACTTCTCCAAAACAAAATTAAGATTCCAGGGAGGAAGAACAGGCTTCCTGGGAGGTGTAATATTAAGGACGCCTTTAAGAAATTATTTCATCTCAAATCTAGCAGCTAAAGGAGGAGAAAAAGGCAGACAACAGAGACAGTTAACAGGTGGGCCTTAATAGATGAATAGGCCAAACCAGCATTGAGCAACTCACACAAATAAGAGAGAACCAAAAGAGCATCCACAGTACGTGGGTCCAGGTTATGAGAGAGATATCAAAAAAGAAAACATCTTCCATTTGGATAAATGGGATTTCCTAGTCATAGATTTCCTGGTCTCCTGCAGGACTTGCAGTGCATCTTCAGAAAAAAGTTGTCTATGATGAATCAAAATCCTATCACCCACAGTGTCAGTTGAAGCATAGGCAGGTGGGGATGGATCAGAGGTCTCTTGTGATGATTGCTCCTGGCTAGATTCAGAGGAAGAGGGAAACAGTGCTGTTGCAGCCAAAAGGGAGTCACCAAGAAGATTTTGGGAGCATCCTGTTGAATTTTGAACATGACTTTTGGAATGAGAGGAAGGGGAGGGAATGCATAAAGAAAGATCCCTTTCCAAGAGAAGGAGAGAGCATCTACCTTCCATACAGAGAACCTGGGACTCTGGTACAAAGCATAGGAAGTTGTCTGTTCAGAGGGGGAGGCAAAAAGATTCACTTGAGGAGTACCCCACTGGTGGATAATGTCCAGAAGCACATCCCTGTGATGCATCCATTCGTGGGAATGAGTATAAGGACCTGCTCAGAGTGTCTGCCACAATGGTCTGACCGGAAGGGATATAAACTGCCTGAAGAGTCACTTGACAGCAAGATCCCATACCAGAAGTGCCAACTGGCATAGAAGATAAGATCTCATCCCTCCCTGTTTGCTGATATACCACATCACTATGGTATTGTCTATGAATATCTTGAGAGACCCTGGAGAAAAGAGAGACTGAAAGGCCTGAAGAGCTAGCATAAGAGCTCTCATCTCTTTCACACTGATGGGCTGCTCCCGCTGACAAGGTGACCACACCCCCTGTACCTTTAGGGAGCCAAAAGAAGCCCCCATCCCATGTCTGAGGCATCTGTGAACAATTCTTGAGAGAAAAGAGGGTGATAAAAAGGGATCCCTGGATTCAGAGACAACTACTGAATCCATCAGTGAAGTTCCTGTCTGAGGCAAGGAAGTAGAGAGACTACAAATTCTACAGAATGATCATGTTGAAGTCACACTGACTTCAGAAACCACTGAAACTTTCTCATATGAAGTTTGGCCAGAGGGCGCATTGGAATGGTGGATGCCATGAAACCCTGAACTATCAGAAACTCCCTGGCAGTAATGGAAGCCAGATGAAGAAGAGTAATAAAGAAATAAATGAGAGTTAAGGCCTTTGGAGGGGACAGTGATGAATCCATATGAATCCTGCAACCCAGAAAAACATGACTCTGAGCAGGACTTTTTAAAATTTATAGTGAACCCCAGGATTTGAAGAAGGGATATGGCAAAATGAAGAGTTTACAAAAGGGTCTCTGGGAGGACTCGAATCAACAGGTCATCCAAGTAAGGAAATATCTGGATTCCTTGAAGCCTGCAAAAGGTAATCATAGGAGCAAGGCATTTGGTGAACACTCTAGGGCAGCAGAAAGACCAAAGGGCAAAGCAGAGAACTGAGAATGCCAGGAAGCAATAGAGAAATGCAAAAACTTCCTGAAGAGAGGACGGATTAGAATATGGAGATAAGCATCCTGGAGATACAGAGACATCATATAGACCTGAGGGAGCAAGAGAGGAAACAGAATCTGAAGGGGCAACATCCAAAAGGAATGTACATTTAGAAAAGTGTTTAGATGAGAGTGGTCTAGAATAGGTCTCCAAATGCCCTCTTTTCTGGGCACCAGAAACAATCGGGAGTAGAACCCTTTCCCCCTTTGAGACACAGGCAACTCTGGAATAGTGCCCTGAGACAAGAGATCTTGAAGAACCTCTGGTAAAAAGGGAAGAAGTTCCCAAGGAGGCTGAGGAATGCACATAAACAGAGGACAGGATTTTCACACCATGAAGTACCATTGATGAATGATCGACAGAACCCAAGAATCCTCAGTGATTTGAAGCCAAACCGGAAGAGAAAGAGAAGGGCAAAGAGAAATAGGAATATGGCTGGGAAGGAATGGATAGTCACACAGCACCTGGCTTGTCCAGAAAGGAAAGCTTCGAAGTCCCCAAAAATTGAGTACCCTTAGCACAAGGAGCCTGTTTGCCACTTTTTTTTACCTTTAGCAGAAGAACATGATTGCTTACAAGCAAAGGCAAGCTTAACAGGGTAGTTTCTTTGAAATTTAGGCACAGGAGAAACAAACACTTTTAAGTTCATGTAGGGTCTTACTCTTATCCTGAAGTGACTTAAACAAACCAGCAGCAGCTTACCCAAACAAAAGTTTTGAATCCAGAGAAGCATCCATCAACTTAGCTTTAACATCATCAGGTAGAGGTTGAAGCCTAAGCCAAGAATATCTCCTCATAACTGAACCAAAAACAGCAGCCTTAGAGGAGGCATCTGCCACATCATAACTACATTTAATAGACTGATGAATGACTTGAGAGGAAGTCCCTACAGGGAAAGAAGTTTTACCCTCAGAGTTTGGAAAATCAGAAATAAGTTGACAGGCCTGAGAAAGAAGAGCCAACTCATACCTAGACATATAGGCCTGATAATTAATAGCCCTAAAAGCTAGGGTAGAAGTGTAAACTTTTTTGCCCAGCCTGTCCATAGTTCTGCTGTCCTTGTCAGAAGGCAATAACTTGGGTGAATAAAGCAACTGAGATGGCTTATCAGAGGCTATGGACACTACGGAAGGGTCAGCAGCAGGACATTCATATAAAAAAAAACAATCCTCAGGAACCCTATAAAACATATCAGGCTTCTTGGGAGCAGGGGTGACAGAATCAGGTGTCTGAGAGGCATTGGAGAAAGCAACCAGTAAAGCAGGAATAGCCACAGTATTAGGAGAGTCCAACTGCAACAACTCATAGTACTTTTTATGGATATCAGAGACCCGAGTACAATCCCACTTAACAAAATCCATCATCCTACAAGAGTGTGTCCTCAAAGGAAATTTCCTCCAAAGGAACATCAGGACTAATAGATTCCTCCTCCTCTGACTCATAGTCCAAAGGAGAAGGAATCCGAGTAGAATAAGTTAGGGATTCATCAGCAGAATCTGACTAATCTTCAGAAGAATCTTGGTCTCTAGGCCTTTTAGGAGTAGAGGACCAAGGAGGAGCAGGAACAAAATCCCCATGAGGAGGCTTTAAAGACATCAAAGCAGAAAATAACCCCTGAGTAAAAGTTTGCTACTCGCTTTGTGGATCCCTAGAAGAAGAAGAAACATGTTAATTTTTTTGTTTCTTTTTTAAGGAAATGTCCTGAAAAGGCTCAGATTCAGGACAACAGTTGAGAACCATAGCAGGAATTTCTTCTCCAACTACAAATTGAGGCCTTTCAGAAAAAATCAACAGTGGTTCTCTCTGAATATCTGAGACAGATGCCCGCAAAGCCTCTTTGGACATGCTGCCAGATGGATCCTCACCGGCCTACAACATGGTCACTGCAGAGAAATCCAACAACACAGCCAGGTAAGCCTCTGGAGTTAGTAACAACCTCGGGAGAAACACCTGTCAGAGGCTAGACAGCAGGAGATTCTGGTCATACCTTTTTCACCTTCTTCCCTAATGGCTGACCTGCTGGATGGAAGACTCCTTCCATAGTATCTTTAGCGAGTAGCCTAAGATGCTGGTTCTCAAGATACAAGGAAAGGGAAAAAAAGTCTACTGTGAAGGGTTTTTGGAACAATAATTGGCTAAGTTTCTGGTGTCAATTTAAAGTGATCCAGTATCTGTCTGCCTGGGATGACATGATCAACAGACATCGATGCTTTTCCAGAGTTGGCCTGCACCTGTCACCCCAGTGATTCTGGATACTGGCCAAGGCTCTTGCCACCTATATAGTGCCTTTTTTTAGGTAATGTCCTGAAGACAAACTTGCCTTCATAACAGCTGCAAGCAAACAAAATTTGAGGGTAATACCACTCAATGCTAGAAGTCTAAATCTCAAAATGCACTCGCTGGAAGCACTCCTTAAAATGGAGAACATTTACATCTGTGCAGTGACTGAGACCTGGTTCAAGGCTCCGGAGAGCACCCCAGCACTACCAGGCTATAATTCATACCACATCTTTCGGCCTCTAAACCTGGACTGAAGCACTAAAGGTGGTGCTGCCTCCATATTCATAAAGAATATGCACACCTCCAGACTAGTATCCCAACATAACACATCAGAGATACTTCAGGTACAACTAACACTGGGTAAAACTGCAATCCAGGTTGTAGCCTGCTATAGATCCCCCACCATGTCCCAAGACTCCCACTCCACATTCCTAAACACACTGGAAAATATTAGGGTACAACTCAATACCATTATACTGGCAGACTTTAACTATCCCTCCATTAACTGGGAAAATTACTCATGTACACACTTGCTCAACTCATTCTTACCCCCACCAGGGGTAGAAACATCCTTGACCTGGTCATTACTAATATGGGATACTGTTGCTCTACACCAGTAATCAACTCCTCCCTGGTCAGATCTGACCACAAGCTAATCACCATGGATATCCACATCCCACGCTCACCCCCCCCCCCCAAAGGAAACCACTGTAAAAATTTCTAAAAAGCCAGTTTTGGACTTCTGAAAACAGAGGTGGCTAACTTCACAACACCCATGCAAATGGAAAATAGGTGCATGACTGAATCATACACCAATGCACTGTATGAGCACATACACAAGTGCATGGAAAGGGCCATACCAAACAGAACCAAGACGCTCTCCTCCAAAAAAAGGAAGACAAGCTGGTGATCCCCCACCATAAACAAACTCTACAACAGAAGGAAAAAACTGTTGCAGAAAAGGGTGAAGTCCCAAGACTGGAAAAACTCTCTTGTCAGCCTCAGCAAAAAACTGAGCTCCATCATCAAATCCTCTAAAGCTAGCTACAAAAATAAATTGCTGCAGATTCTAAAGACTACCACAAGGCATTCTATAGCTATGTCAAGAATCTACATGGCAAGTCTCAGATTTGCTCTGAGTTACAGCACAATGGCAATGCATATACAGGACCAACTGATATTGGCCGACAGGTTCAGTGCGAAGTTTACCCCCCCCCTTTCACCCCCTAAAGGGCCTATCACAATACCAGAGGAATGCCAGTTTCCTATTATCACAGCTACACAGGTAAAAACAGCACTGTCCAAAGCCAAGAATACATCTTCCATGGAACCTGATAATATCCCTGGCTGTGTTCTACATGAATTACAAAGTGAACTGGCAGCACACCTACGTACCCTGTTCAATCACAGCCTCACCTACGGATATAGGGAATTTCCAAACTCTAGACCCCACGCAGTTTGGGTATGTGAAAGGTACATCATGCCTGCTCAACCTGGTAGACTTCTTTGAGTCTGTCACCAGAGCTGCGGATTAAGGCAAGGTAGTTCACACAGCCTACCTACATCTTGCCAAGGCCTTCGACACCATCCCTCACTCAGGAATCATAGATACACTCACTAAACTAGGCATAAACCCCTATGTCATAAGATGGGTTGCCAACTGGCTCACTGATAGAACCCACACTGTGAAAGTAGTGGACTCCAAATCTGACTACCGACCAGTTACAAGTGGTGCCCCACAGGGATCGGTCCTAAGTCCTCTCCTGTTTGGCATCTACTTCTCTGAAGTTCAAGCCAACACAAAGGGACTCTGGCTGACCAAGTTCTCAGATGATTGCAAACTGGGAGCCATTACTGATTCTCCAACTGATGTAGAAATTCTACAAAAAGACCTCACTAACACCAGTGACTGGTGCCAGACCCCATGGCCTTAAGCTCAGTGCCAAAAAGTGCATTGTCATTCCCTCTGGGAAAAATTCAGTGTCCATGAACTACCACATAGGCGGTAGTCCACTAAACACCGAAGGTGTGATAAGAGACCTGGGGACACAGGTTGACAGCAACCTCTCCTTTTATAACCACATTGCCACTGTAGTCAGAAAGTCCCTCTATGTGTCACATCTCATTACAAAAGGTTTCTCATCCAGGAAGAAAGAGGTCATAATCCCTCTCTACTCGTCCCTCATTAGACCTATTATAGAATACAATGCCTCATTTGGTATGTACCTCACTAGACACCTACAACAACTGGAAAGGCCACAAAAATACCTCACTAAGAGGATCTTAGGCCTTAGACACATGCCCTATATGGACAGACTCAAAAAACTCCAGCTATACTCAATCTCTTATCACCTACTTAGAGGCAATCTCTGCTTGACCTACAAAGCCATGTCTGACCCAGAGCTGCTAGATATGTTACACCTAGAGAAATCCCAATCCCTCCATGCCACATGATCCAGGGGCTTAAACCTCATTACCACAATAAACAAAACATGCTGGAGGGACAGGTTCCTAACCCAGAAACTTCCCATACCCTGGAACAAACTTCCCATTCACGTCAACCAGAGCACTTTACTGGCCCTCTTTAAGAAAAATCTTGATGAGTGGATGGGCAATAGGGAGTTCACCCCGGGGATCACTTCAGTGGTCTTGCTTGACAGGGCACTAGGAACTAACTTTGGGCTACATGATGCCAGGGAATTTTCTTGGGCTAGGCTTATATAGGCTCCAGGGCCATTAGCCTAGTACACACCTACGAACCTGTGAAGTGGACCTTCTGACTTCTGAGCCTGTATATAACCTCCAAGATTCCCCAAAGTCAGACATCCACACAGCACCAGCAGTATGTTGGCCATAAAACTGCATGCATCACAGGGACATCTTTGTCATGCATACATTGTTAGGGCCACAGTGGCTGCATAGTATGGGGCTATGCTACATGAGCACAGTTTGACTTAAAAAGTCATCCCCAAGATACAAAGATGCTGACTGGTAAAGCACACTGCCACCAGGCATGTAGTTCTCTGCACTGTGACCTCATATTTTGCCTCCCTCAGTACAGCACCACCCATGTATTGCAAATGGTGATGCATACACTGGGGATTTACACCAGATAATGCATACAGTATCAGTTCCAATATACAGGTTGAGTTGTAGTTACACTGCATAGGGCTACTGACCTTTACAGGCAAATCTGTTGCTTAGAAATTACTGGCACTGAAAATGCCAGTGTAAAAAGTATTGGGGTGTAGTGAGCCTGATTCCTGTTGGAACAGAGCATAGGATTCAGAATCTTCAGGATCAAGAGCTATTTTTAAACATGGACATGGAGTTACATTTATGCTGGCATGTAATGCCAAGCAGTAACTTCTTTCAGAACTCTTTTATTTTCCATTGTGATTACAGTTTGCGGCTGAAAAGGGACTTTTGGGAAAGTCCTCTTACACAGTTGGCTAACAAAATAAATAAAAATTAACCTGTTGGTCTAGCAGAACAACAAAATATGCTGTTTATTATCTGGAGGTGTATGCCTTCTATAGCTGATATTTGCAGTAGATATGAATATTCAATTAAAAATGTTAATCCTAGTAAATCTAAACATATTATTGACTCATATATTAAGCAATAGGGATGAGTTTTGGGGAGATGTGTTTCTGATGTTTTATATTTCTTTTTTGCACTTGTGACCGTAATAGAAATATTAACTTAATTTTGGACTACTTTTTCACCCTAGAACACATTTGGTAAGCACAACACATATAAACACATACTTTCACCTCAGAACACACACACACGCACACACACACACACACACACACACACACACACACACACACACACACACACACACACACACACACACACACACCACAGAGCACTTTTGTTAAACCAACTTACGATGAGGTTGTTAAGAGAACACTGTGCCTAAGCCTTCCAGGCTAAAGACTAAGAAACCTCAGATGCTAGTTCACACAGCAGCACACTCACCTTCACCCTTCACACCCACACCTAGGATGCACATCTCTAAGAGTTACAAGGGTGCAGACTTCAAGCCCTCATGGCCCACTGAGACTGCATGAAACCATGGTAATGTTTTAGACATAGGTGACTCTATTGTTAGGCACAGAAAACCTCTTCACCAAGCTGGATAAAAATAGGGTAACCCTCACCAAGATAGATAAGAATAGGGTGGCAGTAAGCTGACTTTCTGAAGCAAGGGTCTAGTTGTAATAAGGACTCTTAGAGCCCTCTAGCCTGACAAATATGATTATGACCTGATAGTGGTCCACATGGGGCTGTATGAACTTAGACCCTCTACCCACTGGCATATGTGGAAATATATGCTTGATCTTGCTATGCATGTGCCTGAGGCAGGAAAGACAGTGGTCTTGAGTGGTAGTTTGCCATCACCCAGAAAGATCCAGAGATTCAAAGACAAGATAAGTGGCTTTAACAATTGACTAAGTAGCCGGTATCATTTTAGGGGGATCCAGTATGTGTCAGCTTGGGATGAGATGACTGACAACCCTTCCTGTTCTGCCAGGGATGTTCTGCACCTCTCTTACTGAGACTTCCTCATTATGGCTAAAGCCTTTGCTACCCCATAGTGACTTTTTTAGGCAGGGTATTATTTGATGGATAGCCCAACTTAGTAAATTCTAATTTGGAACACATTAATATGGCCTAGTCAGTGCCAGGAGTCTTAATAAAAAATGCCTGAAGTTGACACTCTCCTGGAACCTGAACACATTCACATATGTATAGTTCAGAAACATCAGAGCATTGAAGACATTCTTTCTATTCCTGGGTATAATGCCATTGTGGGGGAGTTTCAGTAGTTGTCAAGGATATCACCACTTCATTACAGATTCCTTAGAACACCACATTTGAACTAGATGTCTAAATCACCATAAACAAGTCTAATTACCACTTCATAGTCTCTATGTCCTCTTCTGTGCATGATAGTTATAATTCCCATTAAAGCCAACACCTTTCTACTGGGGGACTTCAACTATCCATCAATAAACTGGCTGACCTACACTGAAAGTGGTCGGTATGCTCAGCACTTCCTTGAAAATTTAAATACTAACGCTCTTTCACAAATAGTTAACGATCCTACTAGGGACCTGAATATGCAGAATATCCTTGATTTAGTTCTTACAAATATAGGCATTTTTTGCATATTTATTTATTTTTATTTATTTTACTTTACATTTGTTAACCGGGAGAGTCCGACTGGATACGTGTCCATTTTCAGCAGAGGCCCGGGAGAAAAGCTCCACAGATTAAGAACAAACAAGTATAAGATTTCTACAAAGCAAGCAAGTATTTATAGAAAAACACATGATTTAGCAAGATTCCATAGTTTTAGTTACAAAATGCAATATTTAACAAAATTCCATAGTTTAAAGTTAGAGTAAAGTAGTACTTAGAATGTACTGGTTTACAGTAATAACATTGATTGAGACAAATGTAAGTAAAAGGGGGTTGGGAGAGGATGTTAGGGTTGGTTTTGTGAGATGTGGTTGGGTTTGAGTTGCAATGTGTATAATTGTGAACTGCTGGTGTGGGTGTTCGCAGGTGAGGCACTATAAGGAGGAGTCATGATTCTTCTTCAAGGGATAGAAGTGAAAGGGAGCACGAGAGTGGGTCAGAGGGTGTGTATGATATGGGTCAACCTTGTGGGTAGCAAGGGCACAGCCATATCTCCATATATATCATCATACCTTGTTAAATCACGCCATAATTTAGTCATCTTTTCATATAAGACTGGTGCTACTCCCTGTAAATAGCTCCAAGTTAAGCAAACCTTCTTCGGTTACTTGATGACCTAAATAAATTCTTCTGTAATCCTCCAATAAAAGATGCCATTGCTCAAGCTACTACCTATGCCTCTGATGTCTATTCCCTCTTAAACAGCTTAAAAACAAACCCCTATGGTAACATACTTTTACAGATAAATTATATAACAAGAGAAAGAAACTGCTTAAGGATTATAAAGTCTAATTCTACCTACCTTAAGAGCACACATAAGCAAACTAACAAAGAACAAATCATTAAAGCTGAGTATGAACCTAAAATAGCCACTAAAACCACAAGTAACCACAGATCTATAACACCCAGTGATGTCTGGAGCTAGTCCACAATAATATGTCATTCTCTAACCCAAAGGAAATTTAGCTAACAAATTTAGTGCAGATTTGACTGCACCCAGAGTTACAGCTATTCCACAGGTTCCACAATCCCACCCACTCCCTTTAATTACTATGGAACAAGTTCTTTCAGTCCTCTCAAAAATTAAGAATACTTCATCTGTGGGCCCTGATAACATACTAGGTTGCCTGATTATCAATGCCAAATATGGCCTTTCTGAATATCTACTTAGCTTTTTTAATATAAGCCTCTCCACCAGTTACATTCCTGAAACCTGGAAAACAGCTATTATAATGCCATTATACAAGGCTGACCAAACCACAGACCCTGGTAACTATAGACCCATTAGCATCACTAGCCTCATATGGAAAACTATGGAGTGCATTATCTCAGACCTCATTAATTTGGACAATGAAAATTGCATAATCCTGGGCCATCATTAATTTGGCATTGTCAAAGGAGGTCCTGTGTCTTTCACTTCAATTTCTTTGAAAAAGTAACCAAAGCAGTGGGTAGTCATTATGCAGTGCATACAGTTATCTAGACATGGTCAAGGCTTTTGACAGTATTCTCTATGCAGGCATTATTGACAGGGTTGTAAATCTAAATACAAATATTTATATCATGCAGTGGATAGCTAACTGGTTGTGTGATTGTCTAACAGAACCCATGTGATTAGATTTGCAGGTGCCACTTCTGAAAGCAAAAAAAAAATTACCAGTGGTATACCACTGGGCTCAGTTTTGGACCCTCTCCTATTTGACATTTATTTCTCAGACTATCAGGCCATAATTCCTGGCCTATAGTTAACTAAATATGCAGATGACTGTAAACTGGGTGTTGCTATTCGATCTTCAACTGACTTACAATTGTTCCAACATGAGTTAGATCATGTTAACAACTGGTGCAATGACAATGGTCTCAAATTAAATGTACAAAATGCAGCATAGTTCATTTTGGCAAACAAAACAGTTTAATTTACTGAATAGGTGATGAGCCCCTGAAATCAGACACTTGTAAAGGATTTAGGGTCACTTTTGATGATTCCTTATCATGTATTTGACCATGTCTCCAAAGTAGTTTGGAAAGTCTTTTATCTGGATAATTTAATTTCCAAAGGCATCTCAACTAAATCCAAAAAATCTTCATGAATATAATGCACCTTTTGGCATGAATTTGTCTAAACATATCATCAAACTTGAGAGACCTCAGAGATTAATAACTAAAAAGATCAGTGACCTCAAACATCTTAATTATCAGGAGAGACTGGCAGCCCTTTCTTTGTACTCAGTTTCTTACAGACTCCTTTGTGGATTTTGAGCCATGAAAGATCCAATCCTATTTGACATCCTCTTCTGCAGAACTAATTGTACCTTAAATACTTGGTTAAAGGAACTAAACCTCCATCAACAGATAAGCCATGTTTAGATTTATATCCCAATATATTCCTCTGCTTTGGAAATAACTTCTAGGGTTCCTATCAAATGACCGAAGAAGCATTCTTTTGAATGTGTCTTGATCGAACTTGAAAGCACGAAAAGGCAAAATAGCAAAACGGCATATAAGCGAATTCTTTCCCTGGGAAAGAAATCGCTTGGCCGCTTCTGTTACTTTGCCGTTTTTGTGACTGTAGTGCGATCTCAGAGTTGGTATATTTAATTAGGGGGTGTGGATGACAATGCCCCCCACTTTATGTAATGTTTACATTTTTTTCTTTTTTGTGGAGCAGCGATTTTTTTCCCTTGGAAAAAAAATCACTGTTCTAAGTGTTCGAGATTGTAAGCTTTTGCTTACATGGGTTCGATAAATCATCATTCGCTTTTTTAAGCGTTCGATGATTTAACATAGACGCAACTTCTACTATATGTTAAAGATACCTCTCAACCTCTTACACATAAGGCACAAAAATAGGGACAATTTTTATATATTTATTTTATAAACTTAGAAAGTTCATAAAAGTGTATGAAGTCTGAAAATCAAATGTCTGACACTATTTTCTGACTTTAGTCCTCAATGATTTACCAGAAAGTCAAAAATTTTATGAGGGACATACCAAAAATATGAGGCAAAAATCTGGACATTCTGTGAAAATCTGGACAGTTGAGAGGCATGATTTTTTTTTTCAAGCAGAGTAGCATAAATGCAAACCTAGATAAGTGGATGGGCAGCCTCAAATTCTCCCCGCGCCATTTTGTTTTGCCATTTTTGAGGCTAGATGTTGTTTTACAAATCAATATTAAAGTTCAATCTAATTTTGATGTGATTAATATGCTAGCACAATGTTTTAAAGCCTTTATGCTAGGCAGCAATTTTATGCTGGGACAGACATGATGGAAACCTAGAGGTACATTGGAGGAGGGTAATTTTAAATTACTTTAATTACATCACCTTCAGAATGTGGTACTATTATCTTTTTTTTTTACATGTTACATTATGATTATGTCAGTCACTGTGCATCAAACGGATTGGCAAACACTTCTAACTCTCTGCTATAGCTGTTTTAGCCTGCTGCAGAATACCATGGTCCCCAACACAGTAGGTTTTTCTCAACAATATTGTAAGAGTGGAACTGTCATCTTCAAGTTGTCTAAATTCAAACCAGTACACATATTTGCTTGCTTACAGTCCTCAATTCTGTTGTTACACAGGATGGAACTCTTCCTAGCAGATCTAATCCTGGACAGGTTGAGGAATGAATGCACACACACCTACAGCAGTCTGGAAAATCATCAGTCCATCTATAGCATGTGTTAAAGATGTGTGAGGAAATTGAAGCTGAAGAACCTACAAAAAGCCCACATTGACATAAGGAGGGCATGCAGACTTTACATAAAAGGTACCTCAACCAAGAAATGAACTGGGTAATCAAGTATTGTGAGGCAACAATATTAAAAGCTATACCACTGTGCTACCCAATTCAGGACTCAAATTTCAGACTCTACTTATTTTGTGGTATTGCAGATTATCAATGCAGTGATTGCTAGTGATCACAGGTGAACAAGATCAGATGGGGAAGTCCATCACAGTACTTTATTGTGGGTAACAATGTGATATTGGATCATCTAAACTGAAGTTACTGTTATAAAATACTGACACATACTCTTACACATATATAGATAGCACTATTTACAGTTCCTGCTGACATTCTAGTTGGGGGAAGGTAAATATGACAGCCATTTACATGCAAATATTTTGATGACGGCACACCAGAAAAGCTTAAAGTTGTTACAGTTCATGGTAAATACGTATACTCTATTTCTATGATTATAAAAGAAGGGATTTCAAAAGAATTTGGGTAGCTTGGCAGAGAGCCTTCAACCTCCCCCAGCACTACTGTAACTCCTCAGTATGACATAATTTCATAGTGGTGGACTGCATGCCACAGTTGAGTGGTATACCTAGTACACCAGAAGCAGGCAATGACATTCACTAATATTCTGTGTTAATGAACCTCATTACCTGCTCCTGGTGTATTCTGACTTATGTTAAATCCATTGCCTAAACACTGAGTTCGCCTGAGGCTGGTTGTTCCCACACCTCTACTTGTATGTTAGGACTGGTTCTTGCAGGAATTTAGCCTGCCTGTAGAACTGGGATCTGACAGTTTCTTAATTTAGTCAGTACCATAGTGCTAAGTGCCACTTTTTTGTGGTTTATGATGATGCATACAGGATAAGCAAAAAGTCTGTTCTAAATGTATTGTGAAGCCCAGCACTGCAAGGATCGCATATGGTGGTACTACACAATTCCACCGTTTGAAAACTATACAGTTTGGAACTATCTCACGTGTACTACAAAGGAAACAACTCGAACATTATACTATTGTGCATGTGTGCTGTCCTCAACCACCCCTCCTGCCTGCTCCCAGCTGCAGTACTACTAACTCTTGTCTATGGGAATTGGTACTGCACGTATTTAGGTTGTATACCAGCTATTGCCTGCAATTCCAGTGCCTACATATAGGCAGAGTTGCTCTTCCACCAAATTTGCCTATTGAAAAACAATGGGCTGCATGGTTACTTGGAACTTTTTCCACTTACATTGAATGCCAGTGGGAGAATTACTGTGTTCAGTGATATTGAGCCCAATTCCTGTTATGGAATTGGGTATGCAGCTCTGAGACCTCTGTTGACCTACATGACTTGGGAACTTATGGCATAATGTTTTATTGAACGGAGAGTAGTCTAACTGGGGTATCATGCTATTCAAATAAACAATTGTTTTAGAATCTGGTTCCTATGTTCTTTGAGCCATCATGCAGCACTGCTATTCAACTCTGGGTTAACTACTTAGAAAGCTGCTTTGACAGACACTTCTTTCTGCAAAGTACTTCCCTTACTCCAAATTATGATACATCCATCCATCCATCCATCCTCAAACCCCTTTTCCCATTTTGCACATGGGGTCGGGGTGTCACTTCAACAGTGACAATCATCTCAAGCCAAGGTTTATACAGTAAGGTGATCGTTTGTTGTAAATACAGCATATAGCATAAAATACAGAACATAGCACTGAAAATGCAAAAAAAAAAAAAAAAAAAAACCTGAATGTTCATAAAATTAATTAAATGAGTGGTCGCTCAGAATTAGTTCTGAGTGGCACTGATACTGCAAAGAATGTCTCCAAACAGTGGCAGATGATACTGCCTCCTACTTGTTATTGATGTGTTTTGTTGATTGTTAGATGACACAACACTACATTGGTATTGACAGGTCTGCCTGTTTTTCCTTCTAGTTCATCACTTATACCAGGCATCCTTGAGGCAGTATAATCCACAATCCCCTCTACCAGCCTGGTCTACTTATTAAGTACTGCTCTCTTTCTAGACTGACATCTGTGCCTTCAGTATGAAAGCTACGCCTCCTTCCACTTCTCTTTTCTTTCTAAATTTAATCCATCAAACTTCTCAGTCACTATCTTATGCACTTATATTTCTTTCCCCTTTCCCCCCTCCCCTTTTCCCTCCTTTCCTTTAGTGTGAAACTGTTTAGTAAGAAAGTGGAGCACAAACTGCAGGAATTACTCTTGTGGACTACACCCCCTGTTAGCTTGATTTTCTACTCTCTGCAATGGTAGTAGGACTGGAGAAATAACTCATCAGTGGTTTGTCAAAGATTGGTAATATACACCTTTCTACATCTGAAGCAGAACAGGATACATACCTAACATTTCTCCCTTTAGCCACAGCTTTCACATTTTGTCTGTGGTGGTTAATTCTTGCAGTCACTATCATTCATAGGATCATAGGAAGTTACTAAACTATTGGGACTGAGGCCCTTACAAGCCTAGCCAAGGATTTAGCCCATGTTCCAACAAGTCATCACCCTATGCCACTGTCCAGCAGGGACATAGGTGGAATCCCAGGGGTGTATTTTCTGTTCCAAATCCAGTTATCCAGGTTGTGCTTAAAAAGGTTCAATGAGGTACTCTGCTTTACGTGTAGAGGATGAGTCTATTCCACAAAAGGGGGAGTCTCAGGGACACAAAGCTGTCCTGTCAACAGGTCCTATTGATGTCACAGACCAGGTTGAGGTCTTGCGTGCGGTTTACTCGAGTGGAGCTTGACTTGCAGATATGCGGCAGTCCCATCAGGGTGGGGTCTAAGATTGCTTTGTATGCCAGACAGAGGTCACCTCTGAGGAGTCTGTAGGAGACTGAGTAGAGGGACAGGGCTTTTAGCCTATCTGTGTAGGGTAGATGTTTGACACCCTGGATTCTCTGGGTGAGGAATCTCTGTGATCTCTCCAGCTGTTGCATGTGCTTTGCGAGGTACACGCTGAAAGGGGCATTATATTCAATAATTGGTCTTATAAGGGAAGAATATAGGGATGTTATGACCACCTTGTCCCTGGATCAGATACCCTTACTAATGAGGTGGGCCATGTAGAAAACTTTCCATACAACAGAGGCAGTATGGTGGTCAAAAGTCAGTTTGCTGTCAACCTGGGTTCCCAAGCCCCTCACAATTGGTTGTGTGCTTAGTGCCTTATTATCAATGTGATAACTTCTGAGGATGTCATTCTCCCCAAAAGGGATGATGATGCATTTTTTGGCATTCAGTTTGAGGCCATGTTTCTGGCACCAGTCATTTCTTTGGGTGAGACCCTCTAGGAGGATGTCCACATCACTAGGGGAATTGATGACAGCATCCAGCTTGCAGTCATCTGCAAACTTGGTCAGCCATAGCCCACTAGATTTGGCCTGCACCTCTGAGAAGTATATCCCAAACAGCAAAGGCCCCATGACCGATCCCTGGGGTACACCGCTTGTTACGGGTCTACTACTTGAGGTGGCTTCCCCTATTTTAACTAGGTGGGTTCGGGCCTATATTACCAAAGCGAAAAACCCTATGCGCAAATACCCAAACATCGATCCCTATACCGCGAACCACGAAAATCCCGAATGCACTAAACCGCGAAAAAAAAAAATATCGAACTGTCATAGTCGGCCAACCCCACCACCTGCTACATACTACCTACCCAAACAAAATAAATAAACCACATACATACACTAACCAAATCCTACTTCTAACCTAAACTAAAGCACCAAAACCCCACCTCCAACACTACACTACACTAAACCCCACAAACACAACTATCTATGCACTCTCCTTAACCCCTCCCTAACCCTAAGGTCCGTAACTACTGCACACATCACCTACAGACATACACCTAAACAAACTAAATAATACACATACATACACTTAAAAAACCCTACAACTAACACTACACTAACTCTTACATACATTACCTATCTATGCACTTACCTTAACCCAAATCCTAACACTAAAGTCCTATCTATCGCACACTTACCTTACAGAGCTATACCCCAGACGGGCCAACCAAAAAAAAAAAATCGACATTTCGAAATTCGCGGTTTTGACCGTTCAGGGTTTACGTACTTTGCGCAATATGGTTCGACATCCTCATATTTGCCTAAAGGGATTTTCGATCGCATAATAGGAACCCGGTGGGTTCTATCAGTAAGCCAGTTTGCTACTCATCTGGTAACATATGGATTGATGCCTAGTTGAGAGAGTTTCTCTATTAAACCTTAGTGGGAATAGTATCGAAGTCCTAGGCCAGGCCAAGGTAGGCAGTGTGCACCGTCTTACCCTCGTCTATGGCCTTGGTGACTGTCTCAAAGAAGTCGACCAAATTTAACAGGCATGACCTCCCCCTTGACAAAACCAAACTGTGTCAGATCAAGTGTCTTGAGGTTGCCAATGTCCTTGTGAATGAGGTCCATGATAATCTGTTCCATGGCCTTGCAGATCAGGCTAGTTAAGCTGATGGGTCTATAATTTCTTGCATCAGTGGACACTCCACCTTTGTGCAAAGGGATGACAGTAGCTGTCCTCCACTCGGCTGGGATGAAGCTGGTACTCAGGCTTTGGTTGAATACGGTGCCTAACGGTGCTGCAAGTTCCTGCCTGAGTTCATGTAGGATGCAGCCTGAGATGTTATCTGGTCCCATGGAGGCTGTATTTTTTGCCTTTGAGAGGGTGGTGATGACTTGCTCCATAGAGATAAGGGGAGGGGGGCAGGTACTGGGGATGTCCTGTTTTACTGATGGGGGGGGGGGGTAGAGGAGTGAAGTTTTCACTGAAACTGTCTGCCAGCATATTAACTATTATCTACAGGGTTTGTGTCTGTGGTGTCTTTGACAACCAGTTCTAAGCAGATCTGGGTGCTTTCTTGAGATTGCGGACATATATGCAGAAAGCCTTATGATTGTCTTTAGTAGATGTGGCCAGTTTGGACTCGAAGTTTGCTTTGGAGGATTTCACTAGTGCTCTTATTTGCTTGTTCAGGCTAAGGAGAGATTGCTTCCAATTAGACACCTGCTCCTTCTTGGTCCTGGACAGCAATTTGTTCCTTTTATTATAGAGTTTATTTATTGTAGATGTCCACCAGACAGATTTGCTCTTCCTCAAGGAGGATGATTTCATCCTGTCTGGTATTCCTGACTCCACGCAGCTATATAAATGCTCATATAGTACTTTGGTGTAAGTTTGAACATATGTGCCAGTTTCTGTGGAGGGGAGGGGGCTGTGAAGCTTTCCCTCAGGAGGCTGTAATCAGTTTTGGAGAATTTTTTTGTTTGACCCTAGTGGGTTGGGTGGAATGGTGACTTCAAAAGTGATTGCTTTGTGGTCAGATCTTACCAGGGATGGTGACACTGTAGGGATGCTGCAGTGGTTACTCATGTTGGTTTATACTAAGTCCAAGATATTTTCACCTCTTGTGGGGGTGCCACCCTACTGGTCCAAGGCATCTGCATTGACGACATCAAGGAATCTCTGGGCATTTGTGTTTTGGCATGAGTATTTCTTCCAGTCTATGGTTGGATAGTTAAAGTCACCCAGGATCAGGGTAAAGAGTTGAATCTTGATAGATTTGAAGAGGTCCAGATAGGTGGAGTGGGCATCTTCAGTCAGACTTGGTGGCCTGTAGCTAGCTATGATTTGAATAGGGGTCTTGTCAATTGTTAACTGCACCTGGAGTATTTCCTGTGCATCATACTGTTTGACCAGCCCAAAGGTGTGTATGTCTTGTATATATATTGCAACTCCACCTCCTTTTGTTTTGCTGCCCATGGCTTGGGGTCTGAATAAATGGTTTCAAGACCCTTTTCCCCAAGCTGTTCAAGGTGACTCCACTAGCTGAAGTTTCCCAGTTAACATTTCTCTGCCCAGTTAGCTAGTGTTCTTAGATCCCTTTTTAAGGGTTCGTAGGCTACCTACCACAGGAGCCTTTTATGACTAGTCATGCATCCCAAATGTGCCTGATAAATTTTAAAAAACAAATTATAGAAAATAACTTATCTTAACATCGTTACTTTTACATATATTATTATAACTATGATCAGTCCAACACTACATAATTTGCTCAATTCGTGCCTTCTCTTAAAACTTACTCCTATTCCTCCTGAGTATTATTCTGCATGTATTCTTGTTCCCACCATTTTCTTTTTTTCTCTGTAATTATCTCCTTCCACTTTCTAAAGATCCTTCTTCTAGTTCTGCTATTCCTTTTATAATATGCAATACTTCAGATACAGTTGTTTTGACTTTGGATTAGACTTTGATTTCCATTTTTTAGTGATTGCTTTTTGGCAGTCAACAAAATTAAACTTAACAAGGCCTTACTATGACTAGGAAATTCAGATCCTGTATCCAAGCTCAGAAGAATCATTTACTTGGTTACTGCCATTTGCTGCTCACCCAGTATTTCTGACAGAGTACTCTGTAAGGAATTTTTTAAATCTGTCAGGTCATTACACTCCCAAAACACATGTTGCCAGTTACCTCCTTCCTCATTACATCTCTAACATCTGATATGTACCTAAGGAAAAAATCTTTGAAGCCTGCACGGGATATAAAAATATCAATGCAAACACTTCTGTGCAAAATCCTAAACCTTTTGGACTATGCTTATTATCTCCTATGCTTGTCTTGTATTTGCTTTTCCAGTCTCTTCTCCTAATCTTTTCAAATGTTTTCTGATTGATTCTTATAATTATTGTGTAATATTTTATATGCCCTAATAATTATCCATTTTTAAAAGCAGCTTCTGTTCTAGATTCAACTCAAAACTCTTGCAGATAAGGTGTTTCACTTAAGATTCCCCTATCACATTCTCTTTGCCTATATTCTGATATCCATCCCATGTAGGGAAGGCAGTTTCTAGCTTGCAGTCCAGATGTCTTCTTGGCCTCATACCAGTTGATCATATTTCCCTTTCTAGTTACTTGCTCCCAATACCTTGGTTCCTTTGACAGTTTTCTCAAGTAGATTTCAGCCCCCTCTTGCCTATTTTCTGTACTCCTACTTGGAGTCTTCAGTACTGGCAAAATCTCCTTTCTCCATTCTTGTGAAGGCTTAGTTCTAAGAATAGTTTTTGCTACTTTTATGAATATAATATTCTCTATATTTGTTATTATTCTGCTTAAGGATCTGCATCCAAAATCCCATTATCTCCTTATTTCTTAAACTTTCTCCCCTGCTTCAACATCATTCTTTTCCACTTTGAAATGAGTACCTCTAAAGTATCCTTTTAAATCAGGTAATACTAAACCATCTTGTACTGGAAGCATCAGCTTATGCCACTTAGCTCTTGCCCTCTTCCCCTCTTAGATAAATACCTTCAAAATTTGTATTAATTATTATCCACAATTTTTCCTCTCACTGATAAAAATATGCCTGACCGATATATAAAACTAAAAATACTAAAACATTTTCACTAATTGTTAGCTTACCATCCATATCCAGAGACAAAATTTTCACTGGTTGTATCTTACCATCCATATCCATAAACAAAGTTTCTCATTTTTTGTATTATCTTTTGTTTAGTATCTTCCCATGTATCCTTAGCTGTCATAACAGGAGACTTTTTAATCCACACTCCTAAATACATCATCTTATCATGCCCCCATAAATATGGGCATTGTTGAACCAATTAGTGTGTGGGTACATATTCTGAAAAGACTTGAACTGTCTCAAAATGTTCCACAACACCGAAATGTCCTTTCCTGGGTTATTTCTGGATTTATTAGCTACAAATTAATATCAACTGCAAATAAAACCAGTTTTTCTTGATTACCATACTAATTATATCCTTGAATTTCTAAGTCCCTTAGGACACCTCTACCCGGTTCCTCTGTTCAAACACAACTTATCAGAGAACAACCCACCACTTGAATTCTTGCCTCTGATCGTTCATGTAAATTTTACCTCTGATCCTTCATATATCATCCTAATTAACCTTATTTTATCAGGGAATGCAAATGCTTCCATTACCCTACTCATAAAATTCCAGCTTACTCTATCAAATGCTTTCTCTGCATCAAGACCCACCAACAACTGAGATATTTTCTTATATATTCTGCTTCCCTCTGGATCACCAGGATTCAATTAATGTTGTCAAATGTTTGTCTCTCCTCCACAAAGTTGTGTTGATCTATATCTCTCCATTTGGCAACACATTTGCCATTCTTTTAGTTAGTATAGACAGAAACAAAATTAAAACAGGTCTATATGAAGCTGGGTCTGATGGATTTTTACCATCTTTGGGTAGTGCAGTCACAAGATGTTGGTGCTTCCCTTCCTTTTAAAATACTGTTAAGCTACATCTTCCAGATCTTTATCACTAACTTATACAGGAATGCCATCTGTTCCCAGAGACTTTCCTGCAGATTGATTCTGTGTCACCATTTTTATCTCATCTTCTCTTATCTTCTTCTTCTCTCTTAACTATTAGTTATTGGGCCTCATCTCTCTCTAACCTTGACATACTTAAGTCTTCAATAAATATACCTATTTGTGTTATTTCTTGATTTTTCACATTCCATTGCTTTATACAAACTTTTATAAAAAAAAACTTCTGAAATATCTCTTAACACCTTTACAGGATCTCTGGTTATTTTTCTTGTTTGACAACAACCCATCTCTTTTCTATTGCCTAGGTCATGCTAAAAGCTTTTGTGCTCTAAAGTTGGTATCAAAAGTAATTGCTTAACAGCAATTGTTTTAAACCCAGGAATATTATCAAAATACTCTCTTATTTTTTTCTTAGAACGCTGCAGTTGTGCCACTTTTTGTTCTGCGAGTTTCCCTTTATTCTACAATACTTTAATCTTTGTCACCCCTTTCTCTTTTAACCATATTTCTTTCTCTTTTATTTCTAACCTGTTTTTAAACTCAAATTTCATTTAATCCAACTCTTTAACACTCACTTCTGAAGTAATGTTCGTCTTCTCTAATAACTGTCAAATAATTTCCAATACCCATTTCTTAAATCTCTCTTTTAAATGAGTAGGTAGGAAAGTGCCAATGTCTCATTTTTACTTAATTTATCTTAGTTTTTATAGACATATGATCTGAAACAGTTACTGGATAGGTGTTGAAGCTTTCAATTAAATGTACACGTTTCTTTGATATATAATTTCTGTCCAGTCCAGCCCATGTATTGTACATTGGGGAATAACATGTAAATTTTGACTTGCTACTAAATTCACATCTTCCATACCAAATATTTCATACATTTCTTCAAAAATCTACTTCTTTTTGCTATATTTTCCCCTTCTATGTCCCAGTAATACACATTCACTATTGCAAATCAAGTTCCATTCCTCACCTATAAGTAATAATCCCTACAGAAAATTGATTGTTATTCCCCAAAAATTTCTTAAGCTCTACAACAGCTATTTTTGGTGTAATGTGTGCCAGTATAATTAATCCTCCTGCCTTGCCAGTAGGCCTTACCACCACAAATCTACCATTGTTGTCTTTGTCTTTTTTCCTTTTCTATCATTATTTGAGCCCGTCTAGCAACTGGTTTTATTACTCTCCTTTTCCTTTGTACCTGATATTCTGCTGAAAGCCTTCTTTGTCAAATTCACATGCTCATATCTTTCCAAAGGTATTTCCTACATTTTTTAATTAGTATTTCTAATTTTTGAGTTACATGCACACACTAATGTTTAGCAGGCTGATATTTTATACAGTCATTTCTTCTCATCTCTAATTGAACCTGTGTCACATTTTTCAAGAAATTTTGTTTTAATGTAAACGGTACAGCAAAAAAACTAAATTCATTTTAGAATACTCCTCCTGATAGAAAGAACTTCTCAGAATCAACAGTTGCAACCACAGGTATTCTCTATCATATTATTAAGGTTACCCATGCTAGAGAGCATGTTACAGCCTGTGTTCTCACTTACACTCATTTACTGTCTGTTCTTTTCTTTCTCTTTCTCTAGTCCCCTCCTATATGAGAGAGCAGGCTGTATACTTTCAGAAAACATTAACTTTTAGTCCTAAGGAAAAAAACTCATTAACACTCACTTCTGAAGTAATGTTCATCTTCTCTAATAACTGTCAAATAATTTCCAATACCCATTTCTTAAATCTCTCTTTTAAACGAGTAGGTAGGAAAGTGCCAATGTCTCATTTTTACTTAATTTATCTTAGTTTTTATAGACATATGATCTGAAACAGTTACTGGATAGGTGTTGAAGCTTTCAATTAAATGTACACGTTTCTTTGATATATAATTTCTGTCCAGTCCAGCCCAAGTATTGTACATTGGGGAATAATATGTCAATTCTTTTTCCTAATTTTTTTTATTTTGAATTTTTCAATGTACAGAACAAAGACTGAACAACAAAGTACTAATACACTGGGTACAGAATTAACGGTGAACAGTATCTATACATCAACATGAAACCTCAATATTTACAGCTGTACAAAAATGCCATCAATTATTTTTTACATCCATTTATCGAGCTTACCCTATTATGGGGAAATCTTGTCATTACATATCTAAATGTGTGTTGAATGTATATCGTTTTTATGATCATGTGGGTGGATTAAGCTAGCAGTATGTTAAATATCTGTTCCCATATTTTTAGTTTCTTAACACTTATTTTTTTACATCAATTACCCATTTATGAGCTAGCATGTGTTTGATTACCATCTTTTTGAATTCGGCCCAATTGATATGCATTCTGTCCCCCCATTTGAATACTATATATAGTTTCATTAATAGGAATAATGTGATATGTATGGTCGCTTGATTATGGGATATTTCTGGGGGGGGGTGTGAAGTAGTGTATATTCCCATGTAAGAGTTGCTTTTTCATAGCCTTGTTTTTGTAGTTGGATATTTAATGTGTTCCATAGTTTAAATAAGCATTTGCAGCTCCAAAACATATGAGTTAGATCTGCTTCCTGTGACCTACAATATGGGCAGTTTGGTGAATTAGAAGAGTTAAATTTGTGTAGTACTGAAGGGGTAAGATATGCATTATTGTTGATCATGAGTTGTGTGTAAGTTAACTTTTTTAGTGGTAATGCTTTATGTGTTAATGTCAAAGCTTGGTTTCATTGTTGTTCAGTTATTGATGAGTTACTTTTAAACCAATAGTTCGAAATAAGTATATTATCTTGGAATTTGATCCTGGCTATTAATGTGTATGTGTTGGATATCATTTTTTTTCCCAGATAGCATTGTGTTCCATAGAGTTTAAAAACTGTTTATATCCACCTTGTTTAATTTGGTGTTCTGAAGGTGTTTAGAACGTACTTTTAATAAAGGATGGTTGTTGAGATTTATCATTGAGTTGTTAAATTTTAAGTTTGGGTTATTATGGGTTGGTTGAAATATGTCCATTGCTGGCCTAAGATCAAGGGAAATGAACAACTTTTGAAGTACGATAATGAAGTGTTTTAGAGGGTCAATGAACTTATAAGTTGTTATATCTAATAACATGGAAATTTTGACTTGCTACTAAATTCACATCTTCCATACCAAATATTTCATACATTTCTTCAAAAATCTACTTATTTTTGCTATATTTTCCCCTTCTATGTCCCAGTAATACACATTCACTATTGCAAATCAAGTTCCATTCCTCACCTATAAGTAATAATCCCTACAGAAAATTGATTGTTATTCCCCAAAAATTTCTTAAGCTCTACAACAGCTATTTTTGGTGTAATGTGTGCCAGTATAATTAATCCTCCTGCCTTGCCAGTAGGCCTTACCACCACAAATCTACCATTGTTGTCTTTGTCTTTTTTCCTTTTCTATCATTATTTGAGCCCGTCTAGCAACTGGTTTTATTACTCTCCTTTTCCTTTGTACCTGATATTCTGCTGAAAGCCTTCTTTGTCAAATTCACATGCTCATATCTTTCCAAAGGTATTTCCTACATTTTTTAATTAGTATTTCTAATTTTTGAGTTACATGCACACACTAATGTTT
This sequence comes from Protopterus annectens, assembly GCF_019279795.1. NCBI lineage: Eukaryota > Metazoa > Chordata > Ceratodontiformes > Protopteridae > Protopterus > Protopterus annectens. Next base: position 365,946,903 of record NC_056738.1, read on the forward strand.
AGCAGGCTGATATTTTATACAGTCATTTCTTCTCATCTCTAATTGAACCTGTGTCACATTTTTCAAGAATTTTTGTTTTAATGTAAACGGTACAACAAAAAAACTAAATTCATTTTAGAATACTCCTCCTGATAGAAAGAACTTCTCAGAATCAACAGTTGCAACCACAGGTATTCTCTATCATATTATTAAGGTTACCCATGCTAGAGAGCATGTTACAGCCTGTGTTCTCACTTACACTCATTTACTGTCTGTTCTTTTCTTTCTCTTTCTCTAGTCCCCTCCTATATGAGAGAGCAGGCTGTATACTTTCAGAAAACATTAACTTTTAGTCCTAAGGAAAAAAACTCATTAACACTCACTTCTGAAGTAATGTTCATCTTCTCTAATAACTGTCAAATAATTTCCAATACCCATTTCTTAAATCTCTCTTTTAAACGAGTAGGTAGGAAAGTGCCAATGTCTCATTTTTACTTAATTTATCTTAGTTTTTATAGACATATGATCTGAAACAGTTACTGGATAGGTGTTGAAGCTTTCAATTAAATGTACATGCTTCTTTGATATATAATTTCTGTCCAGTCCAGTCCAAGTATTGTACATTGGGGAATAATATGTCAATTCTTTTTCCAAATTTTTTTATTTTGAATTTTTCAATGTACAGAACAAAGACTGAACAACAAAGTACTAATACACTGGGTACAGAATTAACGGTGAACAGTATCTATACATCAACATGAAACCTCAATATTTACAGCTGTACAAAAATGCCATCAATTATTTTTTACATCCATTTATCGAGCTTACCCTATTATGGGGAAATCTTGTCATTACATATCTAAATGTGTGTTGAATGTATATCGTTTTTATGATCATGTGGGTGGATTAAGCTAGCAGTATGTTAAATATCTGTTCCCATATTTTTAGTTTCTTAACACTTATTTTTTTACATCAATTACCCATTTATGAGCTAGCATATGTTTGATTACCATCTTTTTGAATTCGGCCCAATTGATATGCATTCTGTCCCCCCATTTGGATACTATATATAGTTTCATTAATAGGAATAATGTGATATGTATGGTCGCTTGATTATGGGATATTTCTGGGGGGGTTGTGAAGTAGTGTATATTCCCATGTAAGAGTTGCTTTTTCATAGCCTTGTTTTTGTAGTTGGATATTTAATGTGTTCCATAGTTTAAATAAGCATTTGCAGCTCCAAAACATATGAGTTAGATCTGCTTCCTGTGACCTACAATATGGGCAGTTTGGTGAATTAGAAGAGTTAAATTTGTGTAGTATTGAGGGGGTAAGATATGCATTATTGTTGATCATGAGTTGTGTGTAAGTTAACTTTTTTAGTGGTAATGCTTTATGTGTTAAGACAAAGCTTGGTTTCATTGTTGTTCAGTTATTGATGAGTTACTTTTAAACCAATAGTTCGAAATAAGTATATTATCTTGGAATTTGATCCTGGCTATTAATGTGTATGTGTTGGATATCATTTTTTTTCCCGGATAGCATTGTGTTCCATAGAGTTTAAAAACTGTTTATATCCACCTTGTTTAATTTGGTGTTCTGAAGGTGTTTAGAACATACTTTTAATAAAGGATGGTTGTTGAGATTTATCATTGAGTTGTTAAATTTTAAGTTTGGGTTATTATGGGTTGGTTGAAATATGTCCATTGCTGGCCTAAGATCAAGGGAAATGAACAACTTTTGAAGTACGATAATGAAGTGTTTTAGAGGGTCAATGAACTTATAAGTTGTTAAATCTAATAACATGGAAATTTTGACTTGCTACTAAATTCACATCTTCCATACCAAATATTTCATACATTTCTTCAAAAATCTACTTCTTTTTGCTATATTTTCCCCTTCTATGTCCTAGTAATACACATTCACTATTGCAAATCAAGTTCCATTCCTCACCTATAAGTAATAATCCCTACAGAAAATTGATTGTTATTCCCCAAAAATTTCTTAAGCTCTACAACAGCTATTTTTGGTGTAATGTGTGCCAGTATAATTAATCCTCCTGCCTTGCCAGTAGGCCTTACCACCACAAATCTACCATTGTTGTCTTTGTCTTTTTTCCTTTTCTATCATTATTTGAGCCCATCTAGCAACTGGTTTTATTACTCTCCTTTTCCTTTGTACCTGATATTCTGCTGAAAGCCTTCTTTGTCAAATTCACATGCTCATATCTTTCCAAAGGTATTTCCTACATTTTTTAATTAGTATTTCTAATTTTTGAGTTACACGCACACACTAATGTTTAGCAGGCTGATATTTTATACAGTCATTTCTTCTCATCTCTAATTGAACCTGTGTCACATTTTTCAAGAATTTTTGTTTTAATGTAAACGATACAACAAAAAAACTAAATTCATTTTAGAATACTCCTCCTGATAGAAAGAACTTCTCAGAATCAACAGTTGCAACCACAGGTATTCTCTATCATATTATTAAGGTTACCCATGCTAGAGAGCATGTTACAGCCTGTGTTCTCACTTACACTCATTTACTGTCTGTTCTTTTCTTTTTCTTTCTCTAGTCCCCTCCTATATGAGAGAGCAGGCTGTATACTTTCAGAAAACATTAACTTTTAGTCCTAAGGAAAAAAGTTCTGGCTATCCTTAACACCTTTAATAGTACAACGCAGGCTACTAGGAGGCTGCTCTCTCATTCAATTCCTGTAATTTCCAACTTTATTTTTCACTGAACTGATCACTAGTTTGTCTCCATGTAAAAGTAGTAGCAATGAGAATGAGAGGAAAAAAACAGCAGACTTAATCTGCTGATGTATGAAGTAATCTTTTTAAATTTCACTCTGAACAGAATGTACAACTGCCTTCATCTGCAGACTTTGTGACTCCTGGTTAGACTATTTACAAAAAAAAAAAAAAAAAAAAAAAAAGAGCATCTTTGCAGTTTCCAGGAACTGTACAACAACTGCCTTCAGCTGTAGAAGTCATGATTCCCATGTAGACTATTTCCAATCGAAAGTACTAGTTTAACAAATACAGTAGCCACTGAAAAGACTCACTCAAATTTAAAATACCCGATACCCATTAGTATATCACATACAGTTACAAAAGACCCCATGACATTTACCCCTGATACAAACTATGCAAAACTGCTTTAGTATATAACATGCAGTTGCAAATAATGTTAGGAAAAAAATAAAGTGGGGCATATGCTTTATAGTCCACTCACCAGTTTTGCTCTCATACACTTTTTCTTGTAAAGGCATGGTTCACAGATGATTATTCTCTAATTTCAGTGTTGCTGGACTTCATCCTTTTCATCTCCATCTCCCACCACCACACCAGTCTCTGGATCAAGTCCAAGATATTCCTGATTCTTCTAGTTATCTCCTGTGCTGTATTTTTTCTGTCTCTGAAGTGTTTTTCTTTGGAACATTTCCAAAGTCTCTTTATGATCTTTATTGTCAGAAGAATGAGAAGCAACGCCCTATTCTGTTTGCTGGCTCATTTCCTCCTTAGCCTGTTCTGCTCTTTGATCCTACAGGAAAAAAATATTCTGAAGACAGCTGGATACAGCAGCTTGAATCTCAAACCTGCTTCTTGACAATCCCTGATTGGTAGGATAAATTAGCTTCTCTTCTGTCTGGTGCATAAGTTATAATCATTTTCCACAAACACTCTGCTGTCTCCAGTTTTTAATACTATTCCACTTCTGCCACAGTTGTCTTGGCTGTTTTCTCATGGTCTACACTTGATGTGCCCTTTCAATTAACAAAGTCTGCTGTGGTAAACCAGTCCAGTTGCTTATCTGTGCTTTCATAAAATTAATGCAGTCTGTTTCTTCCAGTCTCTCTGGTACAGCAGAAAATCTCAGGTTTTCTCTCTACTCTCTGTCGTCTGACTCTACTAATTTTTAAACACTTCTTGAGAAACCCCATATACGGCCACCTTTTTTTTTCATGTCAACCTCTGATTTTTTGCAGTTTATCAGTTCATCTCAATGGCTAGTTAAAGTGTCTTTTATTTTTACAGCCTTCAGTCATGCCTGAGTACATTCGATTTAATTTTTCCTGTAAATTAATGGAAGCCATCACTTGAACAAAAGCTGAAGCTTGAACTGATTTTCGCTGAACAGCCATAGAATCCTCCTCAGACAGTGCTTTCTCGTCACCTTTTCTGACTGATCATCTTTCAGGTTTTCCAAATTTGTTTGCTGGCATCCAGGCCAGGTGGTGTATTTACCAGTCAGTAACTGACTTTTACAAAAAAAAAAAAAAAAAGTGAGAGCTGAAGTTATGCTGTTGATCAGTGTGCAGCCATCTTGGAAACAGAGTTTTATCCTAAGGGGTATATGTAGACTTGGGCTTGGGTGGTCAAGGATTTACAGGCTGCCTTTGTCCATTAGGGATGCAGACATCAGACCAGGAGTGAATTTCTGATTCCCAATCCACTGGTCCAAGTTGCACTTAAATTGGATTAGGGAAGAAAAAGAAGTTATGTCTTACCATAACGTTCGAACTGTATTGTAAATCCTCGTTCAGTCATTACGTTTGGGTATCAGTTCTGACCTCGGAACCGAGCCGGACATCTTCCAAGCTCGCGTCAGCTACAAACTCTCGAGCTAAAACTCTTACCCAGAATTCCCCTCTCCCTGTTACCTCAGATTGAGTTTGCAAGTCAAAAGAAGGTAGAGGCTACCTCTGGTCAAATGACCTAATAGAAAGAACCGGATGGTAAGATCCACTAGAAGCCACAGGATGGGGGAAGGAGGGAGGGTCATAGTGACTGAACGAGGATCAACAATACAGATGGAACGTTATGGTAAGACATAACTTCTTTATCTGATATTGTTAATCCTCGTTCATTCCTTACGTGTGGGACAGAGTCCCCAGTTACCTTTATTCCTGGGAGGCTCTCATGGAAGGACATTCCTGAGCACCATAGAACCAAAAGATGCTCTTCCCCTGGAGGCCAAATCCAATGTGTAATGATTGATGAAGGTATGAGGAGTAGCCCAAGTTGCAGCTGCACAAATGTCATATAAAGAGGCTCTGGCATGGAAGGCAGCAGAAGTTGCCACTGACCTTGTAGAATGAGCCTTTATGGTAGTGGGTAATGGAATATTACATTGTCTATAAATGAAGGTCACGCAGCCTTTCAACCATTTAGCCAATGTGACCTTAGCAACAGCACATCCTAATCTAGGTCCAGAATAGGCCAAAAATAAATGGTCTGATTTACGAGAGGCCTTAATCTTGTTCAAGTAGAAGTGAATTTGCCTGTGAATATCTAGGGTATGTAGGCAATACTCCCCTTTGCTTGAATGATTGGGGAAGAAAACTGGCAATTGAATGGTTTGAATAATGGACATTTCAGAGATTACTTTTGGCAGAAAGGAAGGATTAGTTCTCAATGACACTCTATCTCTATAAAAATCAAATATGGACTCTTGGTGCATAAGGCTTGAAGCACAGAGATACGTCTGGCAGAAGTAATGGCGACCAAAAACAAGGTTTTCCATGACAAATATCTGAGGTCGCAAGAAAAAGCTGGTTCAAAAGGTGGCATTGTCAAAGCTTGTAGGACTAATGACAGGTCCCATGGTTGAGTAGGTTCTCTAAAAGGGGGTTTTAGATGATTCATGCCTTTTTATGAAAGTCTTGCATAATTTGTGTGACATAAGAGAAGAGTCATGGACACCATCATGGAAATTAGATATTGCAGCCAAATGAACTCTAATGATGGAGGCAGATAGACCAGATTGAAATAGGGTAGCTAGATACTCCAGTACTATCGACACTGGTGCTGAAAAAGGATCTACCTGTTTTTCTTTCAGCCAAAAGATAAATCTTTTCCTCTTGCTGAGATATGTAATTCTGGTGGAAGACTTATAAGATGCAATAAGAATGTCACATACTGGCAAAGAAAGATCATTCTGCCTGGCAATCAAGGGAACTGGAGGAGCCAAGCTGTGAGCTTCAGGTTTTTCAAGTTGGGGTGAAACAGATTCTGCAGATGGGAGATCAACTCTGGGGTTGGATGGGGAATCCACGGTTGATCTAGCAGGTGAAGCCAAAGGAAGGGGAGCTAAATCTGACGAGGCCAATATGGTGCTATGAGGATTACTTTGCTCTTCAACCGGCAGGCTTTTTTCAGAAACTGGGGAATGAGGGGAAGAGGTGGAAATGCATAAAGTAGACCCGAGGGCCAATCGTGGACTAGAGCATCCCTGGGTGACTGTCCCAGAGGGGGTATCAGGGCAAAATAGTTGCTGCATTTGTAGTTGGTCGGGGATGCAAAGAGGTCGCAGCAAGGAAGACCCCAGCGGTTGAAAATCTCTGCCGCTATCAAGGGATTCAGGGACCACTCGTGAGGTTGTAGTATACACCTGCTGAGTCTGCCTGCTATCACGTTGGAACTCCCGGGAATGTGCGTTGCTAGAAGAAAATGGTTGGTAGCCATCGCCCAATGCCATATCCTCATGGCCTCTCGACAGAGTGGGTAAGATTTGGTTCCACCCTGTTTGTTGATGTAACAGATGACCACCATGTTGTCTGATTGTATCGGAATAGTCCCAGACGGCAGCAGGGGATGGAATGCTTGCAATGCCAGAAGCACCGCCCTCAGCTCTAGAACATTTATATGCAGATGGGCCTCCATTTTGGACCAAGTACCTTGGACTGTCTGTCCCTGACATAGCCCCCCCATCCCATCAGGGAGGAGGTGTCTGTGGTCACTGTAGCCTTGGGCTGTTGGGGGGAGAAGGGGCGAGACCATTGTGATGGGTTGTGGGCCATCCACCATTTTAAATCCTGTTTGCACTTGTGAGTTACCTGAATCTTGGCTGAAAGAGGATATTGAAAGGGATACCATTGGGTGAGCAGTAGCCATTGCAGAAGCCTCATGTGAAACCTGGCCAGGGGGACAATGGTGATGGAGGCTGCCATGGAACCCAACAAATGTAGAATAGAGTGAGCTGTGGATTTCTCCCTTGTAAGGACTGGGATCAGTTGTTGCTTTATCCTTAGAATTCTGTGCTCTGGAATGGATGCTCTGCAATTCTTTGTATTCAAGATGACCCCTATGAATTCTGTGGACTGAGATTGGATTTTTGCCAGTTTATGGTTATGCCTAGCATTTCTGCAGAGAGGAGAGAGTATGCCAGGGCTTCCTCCAATAGATATCTGGGGGCAGAGATGAGCCAGTCATCTAGGTATGGAAACACCTGGAATCCTTGTAGACGCAAGTGAGATGTGATGGCTGCCATGCACTTTGTGAACACTCTTGGGGCTGTAGAGAGTCTGAAGGGCAGTACTCTGAACTGGTACTGACTGGCTCCCACATGGAAGCGAAGGAATCTTCTTGATAGTCTGTCCACTTTTATGTGGTAGTATGCATCTTGAAGATCTACTGAGCACATCCAATTGTCTTTTTCCAAAAGAGGAAGGATAGACTGTATTGTGACCATCCGGAATTTTTGTACTTTTACAAACTTGTTCAATACACTAAGATCAAAAATTGGTCTCCAGTCCTCGGTTTTCTTTTGCACCAAAAATAGTCTTGAGTAGAATCTGGATCCTATCTGGTCTGGAGGGGCTATTTGAATGACTCTTTTTCTTAGTAGTTTTGAAATCTCTAATGCTGCTTCTTCCCTTTGACTGGGTGGAACATTGGGTAAGTTTGTTAGGGGAACGGGACAAAGATCAAAGGGAATATGATAACCTCTGGTTATTATCCTTTGTACCCAAGAATCGGTGGTGATGGTTAGCCAGGCAGAAGGGTACAAAGAGAAACGACCCCTCAACCACTTCCAGAGGAAAGCAGTTGGGCCGCTCTTCAGGAGCGCTGGTAGGACTGGCCAGGGAAAAAGTCCCTGGAACCCTGGTTACACAGACCCCCCTCTGCCCCAAAAAGGGCATCTTCTCTGTGAGTTCCCCCCTCTGCCTCTAGGGGAGAACCCGGCCTGTGTGTCACATCAAGGATCCTGAGACTTTTTGTGCCATATCTTCCCACTCTTCTGGTTTCTGTTGAAAGCCCGTTGAGGGGAAGAATAACGGACACCCACGGCAGAAAGGGTCTTATCGTCCTGTTCACATCTGGCCACTGCGCTTTTAACCTTGGGTCCAAACAATGAAGAGGCTTCAATGGGCGCATTGAGAAAGGAAGCCTTGAAGGGTTCCGCAAAATTACACAAGGACATCCAGGCATGTCGTCTCAGAACAATGCCTGAACTTGCCACTCCAACTGCTCCTTCTGACGTGTGAGATATCAGGTGCATGGAGGAGTTAGATATCGATTCAATGGTGGCTAGCTGAGAGGCCACTTTGTCACGGACCTCCTCAGACACGGCTCCAGCCAAAGTTTCAGACAGCTCAGAAATCAAATCTCTTTGAAGCCTGGTAAAGTGTACCATATAGTTCAGGGACCTGATTGCAAAGGTCGCTGATGCAAAAGTACGTTTCCCTATTCTGTCCAGAGCCTGGGATTCTTTGTTGGGCGGATAAACAGTCTGGCTTTCTTGTTCCGCCAGGTCCTTTTTAGTTGCGGCCGCCACCACCAAAGCATCTACAGGAAGACCTTTGGACCAATGGGGATCAGTAGTAGGAGGGGACAAAATTTTATCTGGCCTCCGGGGAATGGCCTCAACGGTGTCAGGAGCCTTCCACGCATGCTGCATGATGAGCCGGACCAGTTCGTTGGCAGATGGAGTAACCCAGGAGGTAGGGGGCTGGGCGGGAAAGGCCTGCAGGAACACAGACTCTTCAGAGTTCCGGTTTGAGGGCTGCCAGTCACCTCTCTGTTTAAGAATTTCAAGAATATCACCAAAGGATACCTCAGAAGGTAAGAGAGGGGACCCTTCCCCATCATCAAAGTCTGTGTCTTCAGTAAGGGACTCCTCTGTGGAGTCCATGTGCTTCCTCTTGCACAAGCTCTTTTGATGAACTTCCTCAGAGGGAAAAGCTAGGGAAGACAGTGCAAAAGGGGTCTCCTGTGGAAGTATATCCTGAGGCCCTTGCGCCCGGTGTCCACTAGGAGCGACTTGTGTACATTGAGGTCCAGAGGAGGGCTGGGAGAGTGACAGCACAGGAAAGCCAACCAATGCCAGAGCCTTCTCCATTAGCTGAAAGGCCAGTCCACCTGAAGAGGAGTGAGTTCTCAGGGCAGGGGGTCACCCCTCTCCTAAGTGGCTCAGCCTGCCAACTTGGAGTGCCTGGATGGCTGTGAAACACCAAATTACGTATGCCACAGCTGGCATCCTGGGTCGTAGCAAAACTCGCCTGCCACAAAGGTAAATGCGGCTCCTTAGTAAGGTCCATAAAGGGAACCGTAGAGGGGGAAGACTGTGCTATATCAAGGGGCTTCAAAGGCAATGAAGGAGGAGAATAAGTACGGGTCTTTGGTAAAAGGTGATTACCTCACGAGGAAGGATAGATCCTGGGGGGGGGGGGGCGGATACCTCTGGCCAAAAGCACTGGATCCACAAGATGCAACACGTCATGTTCAGAGAGGCTTCACGGATTTCACGGACACGGCTGAGGGGGAGTTGGGTCTATTCAAAGACAGAGCAAGCTCAGTGCCCACCTCTGAGGTCTGCACTGAAAACAATCGGGCTGTAAAGGACTGAACTACAGGTGTCTGCACCAAGGAAATCATTGGTGCCGAAGTCATGGTCTGCACCGACGATAAGGTTGGTACCGAAGTGGTTGTCGGCGCTAAGGCTGGAACAGAAAAAATCGGTGCCAATAACTGAATGGCCGGTGCTGAGAGGGTATTTAGTGCCAAGTAAGTTGTCAGAGCCGAAAAGGCAATGGGCGTTGAAAAATCCATCGATGTCGTAACAGTCCGCATCGACTAGACAGTCAGTGCCGGTAAAGAAGTCTGAACCAAGGAGCCCCTCGGTACGGATACGGTAAAGGGCATGCTAGTCTGTGCAGAAGTCACAGATGGTGCCAATGGCCTCAGTGCCGAAGGTCTAGGTACTGAAAGTGCTAGAGCCGAAGAAGTCAAATCCGAACTGCAAAGCTTAGCTTTCTTGGGTCTCGGTTCCTGGGGGTCCCCAGCAGGGGACGAAGAAAGAGACTTGGCCTTTATATGTTCATCACTCTTTTTCTTATGGGATCTTGGAGGGGTTGAAGCCTCCGACCCAGAAATAGCCCCTGAAAAAGGAGATTTAAAGTAGCCCCTTCAATATTAATTTATTTTTTTCTCTCAATCAACATCCTGTTAGAGAAATTCTTACAAATCATGCAGGGCGGGTCAACTGTTAAATGAGGCACACCCAAGCAATAGACACACAGGGAATGTACATCTGAAGTAGTAATTTATGGCCACAATCTAAACATCTTTTAAATCCTGGACTACCTTTTTTATCTGCCATGTTAGAAAGAAAGAAGGAAACCCAGAATAAATGCTAGCAATGGTACAAGAATTACCCGAAGGTAAGAAGGAAAGGTGGTTTACCAATGATGGTAAAATAGAAATTACCTCGCGGTAAAAGGGAGGAAAGGAATTGAAAAGATTCAAGAAAGGATAGTCGCTAAATGTGATAAGGTAAGAGAAAACTATCTAATAACTTTTCTGTGAGAAAAGGCTGCTTTAGAATTTAGTATGAAGAAAAATATTGTACTTAGCTCAAGAGAAGTAGCTTGACACAACTGAATGGCGATGCAGCAAACGAAATCTGGGGTAATAGGGAGAGGGGAATTCTGGGTAAGAGTTTTTAGCTGACGCGAGCTTGGAAAATGGCTGGTTCGGTTCCGAAGTCGGAACCGATACACACACGTAATGACTAAATGAGCATTAACAATATCAGATCTCTGCTTCCCATGTTCCAGAGAAAGGGTGATCTGAGACACAGACCTTACTTGCGAAATGAATAAGACATGTTGGTGGGACAAATATAAGTCCCTTGATTGGGCAATTCTGACGCTATTTACTTTGCAGATATGCAGAACATCCAGAGTGCATCCAAGGATACCTTGTATGCCAAGCATAGATTGCCTCTCAACAGTCTGTATCTGTAGAAGACAGAGTCCAGGGATAAGGCTGAAGTGATCTATATAACACATGTTGTTGATGCCCTGGGTGAGGTAATCTGCAAAGGACATGTTGTTTACATCCTGTATCCTTTTTATGAGTCACATTTGTGGATATCGCAGTTGGTGCACATGCCTGGTCAGATACATACGAAAATGGGGCACTGTACTCAATTAGAGTTCAACTGTATTTGTCCCTCATCAGACCATTGACTTCCTTGGATCTAGCTGCGATACCCTTGCTTATATGTTGTACAGCATATAATGATTTACTTAGTGCTAACACATGATGGTCAAAGGACAGATAATTGTTTACATGAATTCCCAAATCCATGACTACTGGGTCTACTGTTAGAGGTGTGTTATCAATTAGGTAGTTTCCAGAGGTAGCGGACTTCCCAAAGGATACTATTACGCATTTCCTGACAGTTTTAGAATGTGACTCTTGTACCAGTTATTTATTGGAGTCAGTCCTTCTTGGCAGATATTAGCCATCATCACCCCCTTTTCCCCATTTTTTACATGTGGTTGGTGTGTTGTGTCAGCTGTCACTATCCCTCTGTATTCAGTGTCACAGTTCTGCCTTATTCAACACTCGTGTCTGACTACTGCAGGTCTTCTCTCACACAGTCCCTCCCTCTATTTGCTGGATGCCCTCATTTTCTCTTGCCTTCTTAACCAGATTGTCTTCTGCTTTCCTACACATGTGCTCAAGCCACTGTAATCTGTTCTTTTTTACTTTTTCCTGAAATTGGAGCTACTTTGGCTTCTGCTCTTATGTCCTCATTTCTTGATCTATTTCACAGTGTGCATTCTGCTACCCATGTTGCATGCACTTCATCTCCAACTCCTCTAGCTTCCTCAACTGATTGTCTTTACCATCCAAGTTTCTGTACCATATCAGTGTCATGCAGGAATTCTATGACTGCACATAGTTTGCAGTCATTTACAAACTTGATCAGCCAAAGGCTTTTGATGTTGGACTTGACTTCAAAGAAGAAGATGCCAAAAAGAAGCAGACTCAGCATAGAGCCATGAGAGTATCCACTAGTGACCAGCCTCTTCGTAGAGGTGGGCTTTCCTATCTTAACTTCTTCAGTCCTATCAGCTATCCAGCTGATGATATGAGTTTTTACCTAATTCTGTGAGTCTGTCTATAATGCCCAAGTGGTGCATTGTATCTAATATCTTGGTCAGGCCAAGGGCAGATTGTATGTACCATTTTGCCTTCCCCTGTCCAATGCCTTGGAGACCTTCTGAAAGAAGTCCACCAGGTTGAGTAGGCATGAGCTGCCCTTGACAAAAACAAACTGGTTGGATCCAGTGTCTGAAGATTTTCTAAGTCATTGTTAATCATTTTCTTGATAATTCTTTCCATGGCTTTCCATATGGGACTAGTCAGACTTAAATGTCTGCTGTTATGGGGTCTGTAAATGGCTCACCCTTGTGTACATGGATGACAGTTGTAGTTCCCTTTTTACATGGCATGAAGTCTGCCTAGAGGTTATAGCTAAATAGTGACTGTAGTGATCCTGATAGGCAATGTTTCATGCTATTTAGGAGGCATTCTGGGATATTGTCGGGGCTCAATGGTGCTATATTCTTGGCCTTGGAAAGCATGTTGAGGATCTGCTCCCTAGTGATAGCCGGGGAGTTATATTCAATGGCATTTCCTGGGAAATGGCAGGGGCAGGCAGAGGTGTAAAACTGGAAATAAATTTGTCGGCAAGTAGATTTGCTTTATCTCCTGGTTCAGTGTAGGTGGCTCTATTTACAATTAGTTCTACACATTGTCATGTACTGCATTTGAGGCTGTGGACATACTGTTGTTCTTGGCTTGGGAGGCTATTTTTATATCAAATTTGTCTTTGGTGGCATTTACTTGCCATCTGAGTTGTTTGTTTAGATTGATGAGAGAATTTTATCCTGCTGGGTGTTGCACTTCCCAATTATTGCCATGACTTTATTTCTTCTGTTATACAACATATTGATTTTGGGATTCCAACCAGGGTGGCTTATATTTTTTAGTTTGTTCTGTGTTTATTCCTTGTAGACACAGCTGTCTCCGTGCATCTATTAATATGGTTGTGCAGGGTCTCTTTGAATAATTCTGCATAGACAGCAATGTTCTCAGAGTTTGGGGGGAAAGAAATTTTACCAGGTTATCACTTAACAGATGTTTGCCTTCTCTTAGAAGAGTTCCTAAATGTTCCAGAGTTAGCAGGGGTCCTGGATTTTATTTTTATTTCAAAGGAGATGATTATATGGTCTGAGCTTACCAGAGAAAATATTACACTAGAAGGGGTGCAGCATTCTTCCATGTTAGTGAGGACCAGTTCCAGTATGTTTGCGCCCCTATTGGGTATATGGAATGTGGTCCTGGGTATTTGTATTGACAAAGTCCAGGAATCTCTGGGCCTGCAAATTTGGGGATTATGTCTGATTCCCAGTTTATAGTGGGGTAGTTAAAGTCACCCATAAATATGGTATTGGGCTGAATGGTGTATGTCTCAAGTTAAAAAGAAGTTATGTACTTACCATAATGTTCCATGTGAGTTGTTCATCTCGCCTTCATTCTTTACTGATGGGTTCGGAACCGATCCCTTGTCTCCGAGTCAGCCAATTGCAAAGCTCGAGGTCTTCAAATAGCTCGTGGCTGAGTCCCTATCCCATGATGCACCTAGAGTTACCTCAGATCTTGTTTGCTGTGTATAATAATGCCATATGTCATTTTTTCACTCCCAATCAAGGGTACAGAAGGATTGAGCAACCAGGATGGATCCAGCATCTCAGTCATCTAACAGCCCAAGAGGGGGTAGGAGGGAGGGACATAAGAATGAAGGCGAGATGAACAACTCACATGGAACATTATGGTAAGTACATAACTTCTTTATGTGAAGTTGTTCTATCTCGCCATTCATTCTTTACTGATGGGTAGAGTCCCAAGCACCATCAATCTCAGGTGGCTCACGGGAGTATATTTCTCAGGCCGATCCAAAGGAGGCCCTGTCCCTGGAAGCCTTGTCAACTTTGTAATGAGTGCTAAAGGTATGATGTTTTGACCAAGTGGCTGCTGCGCAAATGTTATCAATAGGAAGTCTGGCAAAAAAGGCAGATGATGTAGAAACTGCTTTGGTTGAGTAAGCTTTAATTTTATGGTGTAAGGGCATATTGGCAGCTGAATAAGCAAATGTGATACAATCAGATAACCATTTAGACAGAGTTGTTTTAGCCACTTGTCTACCCTTCCTGGAGTCTGAAAATGAAACAAAAAGCTGGTCTGATTTTCTGAAATCTTTAGTTCTCTCCAAATAAAATCTGAGCTGTCTGTGAACATCAAGTTTGTGCAGCATGTACTCTAAATTGTTTGAATGGTTGGGGAAGAATACTGACAAATCAGTTTGGTTGAGATTGCTTTCAGTGCAAACTTTGGGCAAGAATGAGGGGTTTGTCCTAAGTGAGACTCTGTCAGCATGGAATATCAAATAAGGAGGCTTGATGGATAAAGCCTGAAGCTCTGACACTCTGCGGGCAGAAGTAATAGCTACTAAAAAGATGGCTTTCCATGACAGAAATTTGAGGTCACACGAGAAAGCTGGTTCAAATGGCGAAAGAATGATGTGGGAAAGCATAACATTTAGATTCCATGGAGAATAGGGAGATTTCACAGGTGGTCTAATCTGAAAAGTATCTTTGAGAAAGGCTTTGGGTAACTTGTGAGACATAATATTCAAGCCTTCAAATCCAAGATGAAAATTAGAAACAGCAGCCAGTTGAACATGAACTGTTGCTGCTGCAGCCCCTTTGTTAAAAATCATAGTCAAGAACTCTAAAATGGAGGCCATAGGGGCTTGGTAAGGGTCAGTATTGTTCTTAGAGGTCCATATAGAAAAATTTTTCCATTGGCTAAGATATAGCTTCCTAGTAGAAGATTTGTGAGAGGATAAGAGGATTTGTTTTGTCTCATTGGAGAGGTTATGGAACCTGGCTCTGATGGGAAATGGAGCAGTAAAGCTGTCCACTTCAGGGACTGCAGAGAGGGATGCAGTTCCCCCAACTAGTGTGTCAGAAGGTCCGGAACTGGGACCAGAATCCAAGGGTCCTCCAAAAGATGAAGTCGAAGGAAGGGGAACCAAATCTGACGAGGCCAATGAGAGGCTATTAGAATGATGGTCCTTCCCAGGGTTTTTGCTTTCTGTAGAACCTTGGGTATCAACGGGATCGGTGAAAATGCATAGAGGAGACCCGGAGGCCAAT
Source organism: Protopterus annectens (assembly GCF_019279795.1). Lineage (NCBI taxonomy): Eukaryota > Metazoa > Chordata > Ceratodontiformes > Protopteridae > Protopterus > Protopterus annectens. Next base: position 365,962,186 of record NC_056738.1, read on the forward strand.
CGTGTATGAGTGCGTCCCTTGGGGCTTCTCCCGGAGGGGGAATCAGGGCAAAGTAGCTTCTGCAGTTCATGTTCATGTGACTGGCAAAGAGGTCGCAGCAAGGGTGGCCCCACCTGCAGAATATCCTGTCTGCTATTTCTTTCTTGAGGGACCACTCGTGGGGTAGCAAGATTGCCCTGCTCAGCTTGTCTCCTATCACCTTAGATTTCCCCGGGATGTGCATTGCCAACAGAAAGCACTGGGTGGAAACAGCCCACTGCCATACTCTGACAGCCTCGCGACAAAGGGGGTAAGACCTGGTTCCTCCTTGTTTGTTTAAATACCAGGCCACCGACATGTTGTCCATCTGAACTGCAGTCGTACCCAGAGGGAGAGAGTCCTGAAAGTACTGCAATGCCTAAAGTACTGCTCTCATCTCCACGACACTGATATACAGATGTGTCTCTTGATCGGTCCATGTGCCTTGGGCTGTCTTTCCCTGAAAATGCCTCACCCACCTTATCAGGAAAGCACCCGTGGTCACTGTGGCCGCTGGAGGGGGTAGCACAAATGGGTGTCCTATTGTGACATGAAGAGAGGTCAACCACCACTGAAGATCCTTTTTTGCAGGAGTTTGTGATCATTATCGTGTGAGATATGGGAAGCGCTTGGTAAGATCACTGAGTGAACAACAGCCATTGTAGTATCTGCATGTGCATACGAGCTAGTGGTATGGCTAGAATTGCTGCAGCCATCATGCCTAACAATTTCAGAACTTCTGATGCTGGTGCTCTGTCTTTGGACATCAGAATGCTGATATGCTGACAAAGAAGAAAGACTCTTTCTGTTGGAAGCTTTAATGTGGTGGTGGTGTCTAGTTCTGCCCCGATAAAAATGATATGCTGCAATGGCAACAAAGCAGATTTTTCTGAGTTGATTGTAATGCCCAGTTGATTTCAGAGTGACAGAGTGGACGCCCTGGCCTGAATGAGTTGATGCCTGTTGGTGGCGGTAAGAAGCCAATCATCTAGGTACGGAAACACCTGGAATCCTAGACGCCTCAGGTGAGCTGTGACCACTGCCATGCATTTAGTGAACACTCTGAGGGCTTTAGTGAGACCAAAGGGCAGGGCTCGAAACTGGTAATGATTGGCTCCCAGCCAGAAGCGCAGATGATCCCTGGAAGGCCTGGCCATTTTTATGTAGTAGTACGCATCCTTGAGATCTATCCAGCACATCCAATTGTCTTTCCCTAAGCAGAGAAGTATAGACTGAAGCATGACCATCTGGAACTTCTCTTTCTTTACATATGTGTTCAGTCTGCTGAGGTCCAATATGGGTCTCCAGTCCCCCGTCTTTTTTTGGAACCAAAAAGAATCTTGAGTAAGTTCTGGATCCTGTCTGGTCTGCTGGGAATGGTTGGATTACTCTTTTTCTTAGCAATGTTTGGACCTCTATTGTTGCCTGTTCCCTATAACTGGGTGGAACGTCCAGGATTTTTCTTATAGTTGGAGGGGGTGTGGCGAAAGGGATGAAGTATCCTCTGGAAATGATACTTTGTACCCAGCTGTCTTTTGTTATTTTGAACCAGGTGTCTGGATACAAAGCTGCCTCGAGAGCAGGACTGTCGGGCTTCCTTTCAGGAGCACTAGTAGGGCTTCCCAGAGAAGTGATCTCTGTCGCCCTGCTGTTGCGGACCCCCTCTTTGGCGAGGGTGGCATCTTCCATTATTGCCCCTTCCTCTGCCTCTGGACGGGGGTTCACCACGTGTGTCCAGAAAGGCTCCTTGGGCTTTTCGGAACCACATTTTTCCTCCTCTTTGACCCTTAGGGTAGGGTCGGGTAGGGGTGGAAAAATGGACCCTGACAGCAGACAGTCTTTCAGTCCTGTTCACACCTGGTTAAGGTTTCCTTCACTTTAGGCCCAAAAAGGGACGTGCCATCAAAGGGAGTATTCATGAAGGATGACTTGAAGGCCTCCGTGAAGGAACACAAGCGCATCCAAAAGAGCAACTCCTCTACCCGCTGCCCTACTCATTCCATCAGCTACATATAAAATGAGGCGCATGGATGAGTTTACTATAGAATTGAGGCTAGCAAGCTGGGTGGCTACTTTGTCGGTAGCTCCTGCAGCTACTGTACCCTGAAGAGTATCACCTAGCTCTTTAAGGAGATATCTTTGTAACCTAGTAAAATGGGTTAAATAGTTGAGCGAACGAAGAGTAAAAGTCGCTGAACTAAACATGCACTTCCTGTATCTATCAATGATCCTGGAGTCTCTGTTAGGAGGATAAATAGACGAGGAAGTTTCAGACATTTCCTTTTTGGTGGCTGCCGCCACCACCATGGCATCAACTGGAACACCTTTTGTTAAGAAAGATTTGTCAAGGGGGCAGAAATGAACTTATTAGGCCTCCTAGGCCTCTCATAATATCCAGAGACTCCCACGCCCTTCATGAGACCAGCTGCATCAGCTCAGACACCCAAGAGGTGGAAGGATGAGACCCGAAAGCCTTCAGGAGAACTGACTCATCCTCAGTAGGGCTTTTGGACTGTCAGTCATCCTCTGCCTAAGAATTTCAAGTATCTCAGCGAATGAGATATCTTCAGAGGGGGACCGTGGAGATTCTTCTGACTCATCTAAGTCAGTATTCAATGTTAGAGACTCCTGGGGGGAGTCTAGATGTTTCTCTTACACAATCTCTTCCTGGAAACCTCATCAGTGGGAGCTTCTGGTGAGGTCTCGGAAGAGCAGGGGCCACCCAATGAGGCTTCAGAGGCTCTGGTTCTCTACGCTTGGTCAGGATGTGCAAAGCAGAAGCAGACACAGGCGCTTTAGGGGAGGAGGAAGCCAGACCTGAGGTCGAGGATGTCTTAGGAGACATGACTCTCCTCATGGCATCAAAAGCACCTCTGCTCCGATGCGAGGGAACTGAAGGATCCGAAGAAACCGTCGATACCCCCGGCACCAGGACAGTGGGCTCCAAACCAGAGGTAGGACCCGAGCTCATCTGAGCCCAAGCCCAGAGAGGCAGAGTTGGAACTGACAAGTCGGTCCAACTATCCTCCCCGGACCCGACCAGAGAGTGTCGGCTCCTAGAGTCCGTGATCGGCACCGAGGACATCAGAGTACATGGAGCCGAAGACACTGGAGCAGGCGTCGGTTCCGAGGGTTCCACTATCAACAGGTCTGACTCCTCTGGCTCCAAAGGACCAGCATGGCTTGGAGGAGGAATAGTTTGAGCTGGTGCAAGGGTCTTCAGCTCCAAAGCTATTTGGGTGGAAGCCGATAAATTTTTGCCAAGGCCGGTGCCGATAACAGCTTCTGCACCACACGATCCACATCCAGATCTGAAAGGCTGATACAGAACCAAGAAGAGCGAACTGAAGGTGGTACCGACTGACGTAACAGACTCTTAGGAGCTTTGGATACTGGTTCCAAAACTGGGGACCGGATCTGAAAAGAAAAGACTGTCAGTTCCGATGGCAGTGGAGCAGAAGTGGAAGATTTCTTTGATTTCTTAGAGTCTGAAGTCTTAGAAGACTTTGAGGACTTGCTGGCTCCATCTTGGTCACTCAAAGCTTCTTGGAACGACGGTTTCAACAATCCTATGTCAGTTAGTTTTCTTTTCCTTTCCTGTAGGACCCTTGAGGAGAAGGAATGGCATATAGCATAGCTGTCCTGTAAATGCAGAGCTCCTAGACAGTACACACAATTTACATGGCTGTCTGTTACAGACATCTTTTGGACACACTTTGGGCACTATCTGAAACCAAATTTGGGGTGCTTGTCTTGGTCAGCCATTGAAAAATCAGAGAGAAAATTAGTCACCACAAAAAATTCTAGCAGTAATGATCCACAAAAAGCCTTAATAAAATTAGGCTAAGTCGCACACACACACACACACACACACACACACACACACACACACACACACACACACACACACACACACACAAATGCAAACATAAATATTATAGTGACAGGAAAAGCCTTTACTGTCACCACAGTCCAAAACACACAATATAAGCAGACTATGCAAAAAAAGGAAGATAGCTGCTATAAGGTACAACACACTGTCTGAATATTCTAGGAAATATCTAAGTCAGACAAATTACTGTAAATTACAAAAACTACAACAGTAATAATAAATTCAAGTCTTTTCTGAAAATATAAGGCTAAACATACCACACAGCAAAAAACTATACACTGTCTAACTATTTAGCAAAAAATGTGACGAAAGGTCACTGACTAAACACACTATGAATAAAAAAAGGTTTTAAACTAGGCCTAAAACAAGAGGCCAACTAGGAAATTTTTAAATCACACTGAGTGAAGGGACTGAAATGCAGTAACACACACTAGAAAGCTGTAAGGGCTTTATAAACCTATCTAAACTATTTAATCTAAATATAAGTAAATAGAAAGAGTTTTACTGGCCCCAGCTAATGCAGAACCTCCGACCTATTGCAGTGGCAAACTAGATCTGAGGTAACTCTAGGTGCATCATGGGATAGGGACTTGGCCTTGAGCTATTTGAAGACATTGAGCTTTGCAATTGGCCAACTCGGAGCAGAGGGATCGGCTCCAAACCCATCAGTAAAGAATGAACGGCGAGATAGAACAACTTCACGTTATATATTTTGGTTAATTAATTTTTTTGCAGTAAAAGGACTTTCTGATTCTGATTATAAAATACATAGTTTTTACTTCACAGGAACTATATTTGTTAGGTTTAATTAACTTGTGTTTGTATTTCCAGCATGCACTTCCTGTTTTCAAGTTGTACGGTCCTGCACTCTGATGATGTAATACATGGGGTAAACAGCTTGTAGTGGGTAGGTACATATTCTATGGTCTGCAACTAATTTCAGCAATGTGATGCATAGTGACTGACTTATTGTGCTAAGTGCAGCAGACAGTTATTCAATAAATAAGTAAATGTATTGATATTAAAATAAAAAGTAACAAAACAAAATGGAGCATGACTCCTTGTAAAATACAGGAGTGTGACTCCTAGTAAAATATATAGTGCCTGACACACAGTTAACACTGTTATAAATGTTAGAAAAACTGTAATAAATATTGGAGGAAACTAGAGTTGTGTGAAACACCTCAGTGATAGCCTACAGGGAAGTATATTTGCATGTTATACATTGACTAGATTAGTGCTGGAATGGAAACTTGGCATTCAATTTAGTGGGCTTCTTGGCACGGTGGTACGTCCACCTGTATGTGGAATTAGGTACTGCAGGTAGTACCTTGTGATAAGCCAAACGGCCTACAGTATTGTGTTTCACTTACATATGGAACTGTGCTACAGGTTTCAAGAAACAGAGGCAAAAAAACTAAAACTATTCACATATGCAGTTTAGAATAGTGCAAGCCATCCCCAATCCCCAGATTCATTTAGGCAGCTCAGTGTCCTGTTTTCAAAAGCTGATTTAATGTACTGGTGGGTTAGTGGCCCCTCAAACTCCTCCTCATCTTGGTTGGGAGGAATTCTTGTATGATGGCTATGCTGTCCTACAGGTGGAGGTCCTGCACAGACAGTGTCTAGCTATACAACTACAACTGTATGCCAAGCCCTGTTCCTGCTGGTAGCACTGGATGTGATGAGCAGCTGGAGCTACTTCACTAGGTAATGTAGTCCTTATTGAGCCTATGAACTGTGTCCTCAGGTAAAATCAGGCTATACTCGGAACACAGTCTTCAGGTAAAATCAGGCTAAACTTAGAACAAGTAATGAGCTTCATCAACAAAGAATGTTACAGAAACTAATGCAGAAAAATATACGAACCAAGCTTCCACCAAAGCTTTTATCATAAAAAACTTTTATTCAAAATACACAACATATCCTCTTTCACACAAGGTTGTGCTTCATCAGATCCAGCAAACTAACACTTCTAAATTCAATTATACAATAAATCACATATAAAACAACCAATAAAAGGCATTCAGTAATTACTGATGTGTACCTTGTTTTTTTAAATAGGTTTTAAAGGTACATCAGCATTAATGCCAGGCAGTTTATCTGCCTGCAGCCTAACAATCCATTTAGTCTCTGCGATTTCAAGTTTATTTAAAATCTCCCCCCTCCCTTGTTCATATGTACCATTTGTAATACCTTGAACTAAAAATTATGTCCAGGTTGCATGCAAATATGTTTAGTCAAAGCATTAAGCAAGTTCATATGTCTGATATCCCTTGGTGTTGTAATATTCATTCCTTCAACATCCTCACAGTTTTCCCCACATAAAATGAGGTACAATTCTTGCACTTAGCTAGGTAAATCAGACCCTTAGACTTGCAGTCTGCATAAAATCTTGACTTAAATAAAAAGTCCATAGTAGGGTGCTTAAAATCAATCTCATTAGAGATATAGCAACACGCTTTACATAATCTACAGGGAAACTTGCCAGTACAAATACAGACAACTAAAGATTTAGTAGCTGATTTATAACAAAGCTGTCTTTTCAGTGATAAATTATTCTTAAATGTATAACTAAGGCCTGTCACTTACAATCCCCTTTATTTTTTCATCAGAGAGTAAAATAGGCCAATAAGCCGTGGTGGTACAGCGGTAAGCAGCGGTGGTACAGCGGTGGCGTTGTTGCCTCACAGCAAGAGGTTCTCCCATTCAATTCTCGGCTGGAGTGCGGGGAGTGCCTTCTGTGTGGAGTCTGCATGTTCTCCCCGTGGTCGAGTGGCCTCCGAAAGACATGTGTGAATGGGCGTCAGGCTGGCAACTCAGCACCATAAAAAAAAAAAAATCTACTGCTGATCATTAGAGGACGGGAGATCTGCTGTGGCGACCTCTAACCGGTAAAAGCCGAAATAGGCCAATATTTATTCACTATGTCACATAACTTATGCATATTATTACCATAAGTCAGCGATAGCCTAAGCTTACTATTTGAATGACCATCATCATTAGATTTCGTGGATGGATATGGTCGATTAAAAAATGGTTTACCTTTATCAGGACGCATCACATTAACTTCATCTCAGGTACTATCCAAGAGTACTTCCTTATAACCCCTGCTAAGTAAATCCCCTTTCAAGTTAAACACAGCTTCTTTATACTCACTTTCTTCTGTATGCAATCTAGACATTCTCAAACATTGACCTTTGGCAATGTTATTAAATACATGTTTTGGATGCATACTTCTATAGTGCAGAAGTGTATTTTTTCTACATGGTTTCCTATATAGGGAACTACAAACCATACCATTAGCTAGCGTGTTCTTAGTATCTAGAAACTCCAACCTTTTTAATTTAAACAGTCCATTTTCAAAATCTTTCAATAAGTTCTTAAACATACCCCAATCACAGGGTTCCACAGCCGGTGTTTCATCAATGAAAGGACATCTCAGAAGAAGGTTACCTTCCATATTCAACAGTTGCTTTTTGGTGTTTGTGAATTCTATATATCTTGGGCTGTTTGGATTTGTTTGGTTGCTGCAATATATTTTTTTGTTTAATGATGTCAAGTTCAAACAAAAAATAGGTGTATCGATGGGGACTTCATGCGCTAACAGTTACGCCAACCTTGTGTTGGCAGACTGGAAGCACAATGTAGTTCTATCTAGGCATATATATTCTGCACAGCTTTTATACTATAAAAGATTAGTGGATGACATTTTTATTTTATGGCAGGGCGCAGAATGTGAACTTCTGAATTTTGTACAGTATCTTGAATCTTGTAGTGACTGTTTTAATTTGTATTGAATCACTCACAAACTTCTATAGAGTTTCTAGATACTAAGATCACACTAGCTAATGGTACGGTTTGTAGTTCCCTTTATAGGAAACCATGTAGAAAAAATACACTTCTGCACTACAGACGTATGCATCCGAACCATGTATTTAATAACATTGCCAAAGGTCATTATTTGAGAATGTCTAGATTGCATACAGAAGAAAGTGAGTATAAAGAAGCTGTGTTTAACTTGAAAGGGGATTTACTTAGCAGGAGTTATAAGGAAGTACTCTTGGATAGTACCTTAGATGAAGTTAATGTGATGTGTCCTGATAAAGGTAAACCATTTTTTAATCGACCATATACATCCACGAAATCTAATGATGTTGGTCATTCAAATAGTAAACTTAGGCTATCGCTGACTTATGGTAATAAAATGCACCAAGTATGTGACATAGTAAATAAATATTGGCCTATTTTACTTTCTGATGAAAAAATAAAGGGGATTGTAGGTGACAGGCCTAGTTATACATTTAAGAATAATTTATCACTGAAAAGACAGTTTTGTTATAAATCAACTACTAAATCTTCAGTTGTCTCTATTCATACTGGCACGTTTCCCTGTAGATTATGTAAAGCATGTTGCTATATCTCTAATGAGACTGATTTTAAGCACCCTACTATGGACCTTTTATTTAAGCCAAGATTTTATGCAGACTGCAAGTCTAAGTGTCTGATTTACCTAGCTAAGTGCAAGAATTGTACCTCATTTTATGTGGGGAAAACTGTGAGGATGTTGAAGGAATGAATATTACAACACCAAGGGGATATCAGACGTATGAACTTGCTTAATGCTTTGGCTAAACATATTTCCATGCAACCTGGACATAATTTTGAGTTCAAGGTATTACAATTGGTACATATGAACAAGTGTGTGTGTGGGGGGGGGTTTAATAATAAACTTGAAATTGCAGAGACTAAGTGGATTGTTAGGCTGCAGGCAGATAAACTGCCTGGCATTAATATTGTTTTATATGTGATTTATTACATAACTGAATTCAGAAGTCTTAGTTCGAGGGATCTGATGAAGCACAACCTTGTGGGAAAGTGCTTATCCTGTGTATTTTGAACAAAAGTTTTTTATGATAACAGCTTTGGTGGACGCTTGGTTCGTATATTTTTCTGCATTTGACTCTATTCTACTGGGTGACCTTTGGCTGGTTTGAATATTTTTATTTCTTCAATGTTACAGAATCTCACTTAACTGTTCCTGGCATAGAGGGACTCCCTTCAATTCTGTGCCCGAAAGTTCAGTTCAGTACCTCAAGGTATTAAATTATAACATGCTTATCCTCTTTATAACATCATCAGAATGTGCCATCAGATAACACAGCATCAAGAAGTAATTTGGCAGCTGCTCAACATGCAATAAGCTTTAACTTAATAAATATGTCTACACCTGTACTTCAAAACTAAACTACATATTATACAACAGAAGTGCTAAGAAAATGACATGATCTTTAAGTATATGTTATGGGATCTACAGCTTGCAAGGATATTGTATGGGACTTTGTCTAAAGTAATTTGGATGATGAGAAGCTCAAACATGCCATTCTTTTTGACCAGCCTTGATGTATGCTTATTTTTGATGTAAATTGAGGCACCTTCACCTTTAGCCCTGCCTGTGCTACTGGTCTAAATGTGTGGAAGGCACTGTAGACCTGCACTGCTGGTGTACTGTCTGTGGCTTTAAACCATAATTTGGTAACTGGACAAATGTCTGCATTCTCCAGGGTGAGAAGAGCTTGGAGGGAGCGGAGTTTCTTGTTTAAACTCTTGGCTTTGAGCAGTAACACCTTTAGTTTTCTACAGCTGATTTAGCTATGTCAAAAGGATCGTCAGAGTGACATTGCCTAAAAAAAGCACAGTGGGGAGGACAGTGTTTTTGCCAATATTTGAAAGCCTAGACAGGATAGGTGCAGACCATCCCTGGCAAAGCAGCAAGGCCTGTTGACCATATCTTCCCAGGCTTGTACCTCCTTGGAGTGATACTAAAAACTAAACCAGTTATTGAAGTCAATCATCTTCTGCTCATACTTTGTTATCATTCTTGGAGAAGGTAGAATGCTGCTTAATGCTAGGCTTATACTGGCCTGGGATGCATAATCCAAGAGAGCTCCATCATGTCTTCCTACATATAGTCCATGGAGGTATGTCTAAGATCATTTATACCCACAAAGGAACTATGATTGAGTCATAATGGTGCTCATGAAATCTGGACAAAACGATTAATAATGGGGGGACAAAGGCCCAAAAGTAGGAACAATTTTAAATACTGCTCTTACAAACTTAGAAGGTTTTGCATTAGCATGAATTTTCTGAAAGAAGAGGTCTGAAACACAAATGTCTGTTATTATTTTCTGACTTAAATCCTCAACGACTTGCTAGAAAACCGTAATTTTATGACAGACCAAAGATATGAGGCAAAAATCTAGATATTCTGTAAAAATGTGGACAGTTAAGAGCTATGCTGTTGTTTGTGATCCAGTGACCTGAGTGCATGAGGCAGCTGACCATGACTTTCTCCTTTTTCAGACTGGTGAGTGGGACATGTGTATGTTCCACAATGGAGTCTCCTATGACCAGAATGATGAGCTGGGTGGTAGTTTGCATTATGGACTTAGAAGTTGAGGTGTGGGTGTTGTGGTGGGTGTTGTTTTTGTGTAGTGCTTTTTTGGGGTTGCTGCAGACATTTCTCATGGGTAAAATGTCTGAGAGGTCTTTGATGTTTAAAAGCCTCAGCATACATGGGTCTAAGTGTCTGATCCATTCTGAGTATGCTGGGTTTGTATATGCATTACTGATAATCTGATTGGTGGTATGAGTGCTTGTATGTGAAAGCTTTGCCTCTGGTGACACTGATAAGGTTAAGGTATGAGAGAAATGTAATTACACAGTTTGAGAATTAGTTGGTTCTCCGTAAACATGAGGCATTTACTACATTGCCTTAGGATGTTCATAAATATGAGGCATTTTGCTACACTGCCTTAGGATGACCATATCCACAAATCTGGATGTGCAGGTAAGGAGAAAAGTTCATATCCATGGTTACAGAGCCTTTTTACTTGATCCGAAGGTTGCTGAAGGAGCATAGGTCAAAAATTGGAGTGTCTAAAGCAAAAGAATAATGCTTGTTACTGTGCAAGTTAGTTTCTGTTTGCTCACCTGGGGACTGGGGAAGTTTCAAGGGTAGTTTAATAAAGAAAACGTAAACTCTAGGTGCCTCCATCTATAGAGGGCACTGCTAAAACCTGCTGCATAACAAGCAGTGTCATGCAAACAGGCCAACTTTATACAGGCACAGAAAACTGACTACACTCACAAAATAAAAGCCTTGTGGGTATAATCAGAAAGTTACACTCAAACTTATTTCTCTGTGATTCCCAGCTCAGAAAGACAAGGCTACCACCCACTGCAACTAGAGCACAGTCATGAGTCTCCTTAATGAAAATCACAAAGGCAAATCTGAAAGGTGAAGAACTAGCCTACAAACTGACTAAACCAGGAAACAGTAGTGCAGGAGCCAGAAACGATATGAAGATATAGCAGCAGCAGTACACAGAACACAGTCAAAATAAGTTATGCAAGTGTAAAACTTAAAGTACATATCTTGTGCCTGGAATTTACTGGATTCAAACCACACACACTGAATACAGCAGCATGGTCACCAAGTGTTTGTGAGCTGTGTGGAAACAAGACAGTCTATCACCGCCCTATTTGTCACTACACCACTGTCCTGTTTATCTTAGTATCACCTGTAATAGTCTCATGCTCTCAGTGTCCTTTGCGACATCTTTCATAAAGATACCGCACAGGACTGGGTGAAGGACTAGCTCAGTGGGATTCTTCTCCCAACATATTTTGGTGATGTTCACTTAATTACTACTCTTTACTTTCTGGAACTTATTTTCATTTTCCACCCATTTTGTTTACTTTCACACTCCAAGCCTCTTCCTCTTGATGCAGGGTCAGTAGTGCAGTCTCTTCAACTTGAGGTAGTGTCAATACTGCAACAGGTAGCTTACACTGTTTTGGTGCTGGAACACCAGAAGAATGCGGGTTCTGCTCCCACCTGAGATAACTGGACTGTTGACACTGTAGGACAATAATGGGAAGATGCTGCACTCCTGAGTGGATCATCCTTCAGATTAGATTAAACAGAGCTCCCATTTGCTTGAACTGGTGGCAACTCAAGATCCCATGACACCTGCCGAAAAGAGTAGAGGCAGTAGAAATATCACTAAGGGACTACCCTGAAAAGAGGCCACAGCCTAGTGGGATTAACTCACTCAACAAATGATAACTAAAATATGTGGGAGTGGTGAATTCTAGCTATACGTGTTCCAGTTCTGTGACTAAGTTATGGTGAAATTGTGGATAAAGTGGGGTCATAGCGTGCTGACCACAAACTTTTGTCAGTTGTTTTACCTTTAAGAAACTTAACTGGCTTTTCCCACAGAATCTTCTCTAGAAACTTCCCTACTAGTGAGATGAGGCTTATAGGTCAGTAATTCCTCGAGTCTCTTCTTGTGCCCCCCCCCGCCCCCATGGAGTATGGTCTTTGTAGCTCCCTTTTGATCCTTAGCAGGACTATTGCTGTCAAGCAACCATTTGTGGAGCTCTGTCATGGGCTTCATAAGCATACCTGACAAGTGTCTCAGAATCCTGGAAGGCATACCATCAATCCTGTTCCTTATTCTAAGTTTCTGAGCTCCTTTTCTACAGCTTTCTTGGGTATGAGACCATCTGTTAGCTGCTTATCCCATTCCTCTTTCTCCCATACCCACTGTTGAACATCTTCCCACCTCTTTTATGAAGAATAGGCTAAACATTTAGTAGGAATGTTTGCTTTGTAATCCTTGTACTTCCCAGCATCCTTTTGCAGTCTTTGAATTCTGTTTTCACATTACTTCACACATCACTTCTTCTTCCTATCTTTGCTCACATTTGAAATCATTTTTTTATTTCCATGTGCTCATGTATATATACTCATGTATATTACTCTATCTTTTTCCAGCTTTTAAAATGTCCTGTCATTTCACCCCTTTTCTCTTTACTGCACTACATTTGTCTGTCTTCTCCTCACTTTTCTCTTACTGCCTAACCTTTGTTTCGTAGATCCTTAGTTCTAACACACAAGTTGTCTTTTCCTTTTGTTTCTGTACACCACAGCCATTCCTGCCTCAAACAGTTCTCTCAGTCTCTTTTAATCTGCCTTTCTGTAGTCACATACCTTTGTCCATGCCTCCATAATAAACCCATTTTGAAATATACAGTGGCATGGTGATTGCTGGCCAAGAGTCTAATTATCATGGTCTCTAACGTCTTTATTCTTATAAGGATTGGCATCTAGAATTATTTTGACTTGTGCCTTACGTACTAGCTGGGCGAATTCTTTCTAATCTAGTACCTTTTTTACTTCTCAGATTTTGATGCAGGAAAACTCCAGGCAGCTTCATGGAGGCTGAATTCAGGTCCCTTGTAAGCATAACCTTTTTTCCATTTCCCAGCTATTCGTTTTTTTTTTATCCTCACTACTTTCTGTATCTGGAGGGTGGTACACATCCAACCACCAGACTTCCCATTTTGTCTGATTGCAAGGGAATTAATATTTGCTTGTCCTTAATGTCCTTGTCGTGCCTGTTTTTGTCTTTACTTATCATTCAGTTTGGTCTCACACAGTCTGTCATTCTTCCCCTATCCTGATCCTTCTTTCCTTCCCGAATAATAGATATCTTGAGATACTCATGTTTTATTCTCTTTTATCACATGCTCAGGATTCAATCACTCCCATCCTAGCCACCACTCCAGCAGAAATGATAATTTCAGCTCCCCACATTTCCCTCTTAAGTAACCCTCTACCACCATATGGTTTCCATCTTACTCCTTTGTTGTTTTTAATTTCTCTATGTCTTTTGGGTTTCTAATACCATGATGGGAATGGACCCCATTCCTAAGTCAAAGTACGATTAAAGTTCATGAAATTAGTATGGCTTCACTCTTTGATGTCAGCCAAAAGTGCTCTTCGCAGCACCCACAATGTGCCCATAATGACTCCTGCAATTCGTACGGTGTTACATGGATTGGTAACACATTTAAATATGATTGTAAATTCTTTTTATAAGACCCGTTGCTCCTACTATAATTGGAATTGTCTGGGTATCTTTCTTCCACATGGCTCTCGTTTCTGCCTGCAGATCCAGATATTTTATGACTTTGTGTCTCTCTGTATGCAAGACATTGTAGTCACTGGGTTTGGCAATTTCATGATCAATGCTACTTTTGCCTTCTTTTCTTGGACCACTATATCCGGTTTTCTAGCATCCATCTTTTGAACTGTTGGTATTGGGTGAGCCCATGTGATATAAACTTCATTTTCTATGATTCTTTGTGGATCATGTTTTCAGTGTCTTTCAGCCACTTAGATAATAAAATGTTTGTACAATCTCCAGTTTAACAGTCTCGCCACATTATTATGCCTTTCAGTATACAGTCCCTCTACCATTAGTGCGTCGCAACCAGCAACAAGGTGTGTGACTGTTTCCAATTCTGTTTTACAAAACTTACATATGTCTCTTTCTCCCACATGTTCAATGGACTTTATAAACCAGCATGTACATAGCCCACTATCTTGGGCTGCCAGTATTAACTGGATGCTATTAATGGAAATACTCCACCTCAAAAAATCCAAATCCACCAGAGCCACGAGAGCAAGAGATTTAAACCTCAACACAGATATAAATAGGACGTGCTGGAGGGACAGATTCATCACCCAGAGACTCCCTACACTATGGAACAGAATCCCAGTCCATGTGAGGCAGAGCCCCTCACTGACTCTGTTCAAGAGAAATCTTGACGAGTGGATGGGAGATCGTAGGTTTACCCCAGGAATCATCTCTGTGTCACTGCTGGACAGAGGCACAGCAAACTAATGGGTATAGTATTCTTATCCTAAGGGGTGGTGAAAGCCACACACACTCTGGCTAGGCTTATAAATGCCCTAGGGCAGATAGCCTAGTATGAACCTATGATAACCTTTCATTTCATGGTTTGAATTTGCCTCTCCTTAACCATTCCTGTGTTCGTTCTTGATCAACTTGAGGCTCTTCCAGAAGTTTTCTATACTTGCAACTATATTTATGTTTTTTTCCACATTTCTTGCCTTCTCATCTGGTCCATCACCTTATGTTCTTTCTTTTGCTTTTTGGAACATTCAGTTGCTGCCTGGTTTTTATCCACTTCTGGTCTGATTTCCATTCCTGCTTGACGTCGATATGCTTCTGCTAAATTAAGCAGAGATGTCATCTTAGATTTATTCTCCTCGTGTTTCAAAACTTTCACTACATACGGATCTTGTGAAGTCAGTAAATATGTGTGGAGTCCCATGATTGCAGATCTATACATGTAATCAATTTCAAGGAGGCCATCCCTCCTTTGGAACGGGGAATATATAATCTTGATATACACTGATTTTTATAAATCATTTGGTGAGCATGAAGCATCCTTCTTGTTTTAATATCCAATCTATCCAACACTTTTTGGGGCCAGACATTCACTCCAAAACTATAAGTTAGGACAGGAAGAACAAATTGATTTATAGTTTGGATCTTGTTCCTAGATCTCAATGCTGTTTTCAGGATTAATTTAAGTCTTCTAAAGTACTCCTTACTGAGTTTTATTCGCATTTGTTCATGTTTTATTACTGATCCTTCATCAATTCCCAAGTATTTATACACTGTTCTTTTATAGCACATTCTTGTCCCAAACTGATGTTTTCCTGGTGCTGCAGTTTTCCTTTTTTAAAGGTTGCTTTTGCACATTTAAGACCAAATGACATTCCAATATCATCTGAAAAAGTTTTGACAACCTGCAGCTGTGCTTTCAGTTCCTCATCTGATGAGCTATACAGTTTTAAATCATTGACAAAGAGAAGATGAGAAGTCATTAGACTTTGTTGTTTTCTAGGAGCCAAATTGTAGCCATGGCCTAAGCTGTTTAGTAAACAGCTTAATGGATTAATGGCAAGGCAGAATAGCAACGGTGACAAAGAGACACCCTGGAATATCCCCCCTTTGCAATTAAGCCATGATAAAGGAGAGATTATTATCCCAGGGATAAAAATTCAAAGTGGTCTGCCACTGTTTCATGGTTACTGTAATGTAGTCAATCAGAGTAGGGTGTATCTTATAAATGTTTAAGCACTCTTTTATCCATGAATGTGGGATACTATCAAATGCTTATTTGTAGTCAATCCATGCCATACTTAGATTCTTCCCCTTCTTAAAGTTCACTATAACTTTAACAACAAATGATCCTTTGTTCCATATGACTTTCTTTTATTGCCCTTTTGTTCTACTGCCATAATTGAGTTTTCTTTTAAATGACTATAAACTCTGTCGGTGTCAATTCTCGTGTATAGTTTATACATTGTTAGAAGACAAGTTATTGGTCTATAACTTTTTAGGGTAGCTTGCAGGTTCACTCTTAAGTAAAAGCATTGTTTTTCCTGTTGTTAACCAGTGTGTTGTGTTCGGGGTGCACATATAAATAGTTCTTACTCTTGGCTAAATCCTCGTACAAAGAAGTTAATATTTTAAGCCAAAATTTAGGTACTGCATCTTTGCCTGGGGTTTTCCAGTTAGAGGCTTTTCTCAACCTTGATTGTCTATTGTGGTTCTTGTCATTTCCATCCTTGTGTATTTAATTTTTTCTGCTGCCACTATCACTCTACCTGTTCTGCCCTCCATCTGCCTCAGATTAAAGGCATAATTTGAATTGATATATCTTTTGATCTGGATTTCAGCAAGGCAGTTTTACCAAGCCCAAGCTGGTGCCCATGTAAGTACAGACAGTCTCCCTATAACATATCTCTTCCTACTCATCTAGTAATTCTAGTCCTTCTTTCATGGTCTACTTCTGAGCCAGGACTTGTAATGTATTACCCCATCCTTCATGATCATTCAGGCAGCATGGACTGGTAGCATCTCTTAAGGCTACCTTGTCCTTAAAGTACTGGCATGTCCTACCACTTCTGTGTCACTTTTCTGTGTCGCCTCAACAATTCAGCCTGCCAAATCATAGGTGCTCATATGTATATGACCACCCATTTCTGTTTGTAAGAAGCTTGCTCACTTTCAGATGCCTTCTGGATGGGTTCAGAAATAAATTCATTGTTAAGTCAAAGAATTGTAATAGCAATCTTTCCCTGGTGGCATAAATCTCATTCATGGTTATTGCAGGCAGACAGAGAAATTTGCTATCTTAAACTTGTGCCAATTAAATAGGCCGTGGTGGTGCAGCAGTTAGCATTGTCGCCTCACAGCAAGAGGTTCTCTGGTTCGATTCTTGGCTGGAGCGCCTTTTGTGCGGAGTCTGTATGTCCTCCTAATGGCCAAGTGACTTTAAAGACATGCAGGTAGGTGTGTGCGTATGTGGGTGTACCTTCTCTGAAGGCTGGTAGCTGGGCTGGAAACTCGACACCGTAAAAATTCACTGTCAATCATTAGCGGACTGGAGTTCGCTGTGGCAACCCCTAACCAGGAAAAGCCAATTGATAATCATCATCATCATCAAAGCTTGTGCCAATAAACGCTAAAAAATGCCAGAAAAGTTAAAAAAATCCTTCAAAATCAGCTGAAGTAGATTGGTTCTGGAAAACTTATATTTGATGGATTACAACTGGCTAGCATATTTGATCATTACTTTTATTTTTCCAGCATAGGTAATGTAGATCTAGCTCATAATCTACTACATTGCACAATTGATAACCTTGCAACTGAGGCTGCACTAGTTACTACAGAAATTATATTAAAATTGCGACTGAAGTTGCACCAGTTACTGGAGAAATTATATTAAAATCACTAGCTAGAATCAGGAATAATTGACAGCAGGCCAGGTCCAGACAGTTCCGGATATGTTTTGTCTACTACATCAGTGTACATCAAATCTAGTCTTACCATTGTTTACTCTGTTAACTACTTAATTTTTGTACCAGAAGAAATGGAGAATGGCTAATGTACCAATCTATAAATGGAGAGCAGCTGGCAACCCATCTGACAATCCATTAGCGTGGCCACCTTGTTATGTGAGAGTTTCGAAAGATGCCTTTTGACTGTCCTGAAGCCAGATGGTAAAACTGGGCCACTGTGTGACTTGTTACAGCAAGAGTTTAACTCATTTAATACTGAAGATCAGGAAGCTAATTAATTTACCTACTTCCTGAGGTCTTCTAAGCCAAGAAACCACTTGCTTCCTGAGAGCTTTTCATCTAAATCCTCTACTGAAAGCATATTTTGTAAGATTTGCAATAACTGATAAATGGCATGCGTTACAAAACATGTACACTATTTAAACTCTTTATTAGATAGTAGGTTACATTTATTTAATATACCAAAAATAAAATATGCCAAAAATTACTAGTGTTATGGTCAAACCAATTGTTGTATCTCTGTATGTGTGCAAGACAGATGTGAGATGACAGCCAGAGAGTTGTTATATATCATTGGAAAGCTCTCAAAAAGTTAAACAAAAGGGAGTAGCACACTGCTGTTTTGTGATACTGCAAAATCACTGTAAAATATGCATATAATAGTCTTCAGATATTTCAGAACAATATTAATCTACAAAAGCATTTGTTTTAGATGACAAGTATTACCATCAAGTATTATTACTGTGTACCTTAATGTTTTGTATAAGACAGTACCATTTGTCCATCCGCAGGTCACACCACTTTTATGAAATACATATCATTATGAAAATATAGCTAATAGTCATAACTGCTTTAACAAAAAAAAAATCTTGGAATGTCTACGCATACCCCATGTTTAACATTATTTTTAACACCAACACCACTGTTTGCATTCACCACCCCTAACATGACAGTATGCACTCCAATATTATATTATTAATGTAAATATGAAAAATATCTCACACTGTTCTTAACTTTTTGCAAGCACTCCTTAAAATCTCCAGTACATCCTATGCTGACCATTTCTATATGCACACTTTTTGAATCATTCAGTTTACAGGCACCACCTTATTGCCTTTGTTTTAGGTATGCATGCTTATCAGGATTTTCAGAAATTAAAATTTGAAAACACTGATGAGTATACTCATTTCAGGAGTACAGGGCAGTCTCCATACTCTTACAGGATATGCAGGAAATCTGCTTTCCTGATGAGTCTAGTCTTGTAGTAAGCAATAAGCTAAAACAAATAGGTCCACTCTTATGGAGGATTTTTTTTTTGACTCAGTCAGTAGGGCAATGGTTTGTTTACCTCAGTCTCACAAAGACTTTTGATTGTATTCTACATCAAGCAATTACTGATTCTTGAAACAACTCTCAATAAATCCTTATACTGTGAACAGGACGACCATGTGGCCGGGAAACAAACAACAGGGATTAAAAAATTAATAAAAAGCAGTTTTATGTTTGTTGTCCTCTCTCGCCCTTCTTTCTTACTGGATGGGTTCGGAGCCGATAGTCAGCTCCGACTTGGCCAATATACTAGCTTGAAGTCTCTGACTTGGCTCGTGGCTCAATACCTATTCCACAATGCATTGGAGTAACCCCCAGAGCTTGTTTGCAGCTAGCCATCAACGGAATGTATATTCCTACGTAACATGAAAAATATATACATACTATATATATATATATATATATATATATATATATATATATATATGGAAAAACAAGCAATTTCAGAGGAACTTTCTCACTGGAAGGAAAGAAAAAACTCTCATCTAAGTCCTCTAGGAGCTTTGGCTGGGGGCAGGAGGGAGGGATGCAAGAAAGAAGGGCGAGAGAGGACAACAAACATGGAACGTTATGGTAAGTACATAATTTCTTTATGTTATGTTGTTCCTCTCACCTTCTTTCTTACTGGATGGGACAGCATCCCTAGCACCATTTTCCCGGATGGCTCATGGGAGTACACCTTTGAGCATTGTGGACTTAAAAGAAGCTCTGTCCCTGGAGGGCAAATCTACTTTGTAATGAGTAATAAAAGTATGGGGCTTGACCCATGTAGCCGCTGCACAAATGCTGTCCATAGATAGTCTAGCATAGTAAGCAGATGAAGTCGCTAGATCTCTAGTTGAATGGCCTTTGATTTTGAAAGGTAGACTTCTATTGTTTGAATTGTATATACAGGTAATGCAACTGGTAAGCCAATTTGAGAGTGCGCCTTTTGATACTGGTTTACCTCGCTTTGCTTGAGAAAAAGAAACAAATAGTTGATCTGTTTTCCTGAAATATTTGGTTCTATGTAAATAAAATCTCAGTTGCCTATGTACATCCAACTGATGTAGTTTGCATTCTGCCTTATTGGAATGATTACGAAATAAAACTAGAAGTTCAATAGACTGGTTCAGACTGGATTGAGGGCAGACTTTTGGCACAACAGATGGATTAATCCTCAAGGATACTCTATCCTTATGAAAAATTAGATATGGTGGCTTAATTGATAGGACTTGCAGATGTAATGGCCACTAATAAGATGGTCTTCCAGGATAGAAACTTTAGATCTCATGAAGAAGCAGGGTCAAAAGGGGGTAAAGTCAGATAAGTGAGAATGAAATTTTGGTCCCAAGATGATAGAGGTTCTTTAGTGGGAGGCCTCAGCAAACAAGTTCTTTTTAAAAATGCTTTACACAGCCTGTGTGACATGAGATTAGGAGTGCATTTGCCAATGTGATAATTGGAAATTGCAGCTAATTGGACTTTAATTGTAGCTGCAAGCAGAGCCTTGCTGAAAAAGTTCCGTTAGGAATTCTAAAATTGAACTAATAGAGGCATAGAAAGGATCTATGTCTCTTGCTCTTGCCCAGTAGGAGAATCTCTTCCATTTGCTGGAATACAATTTCCTGGTGGATGCCTTATGAGAAGAGACCAGAATGTGTTTGACTGCTAGAGTAAAATCTTGAAGCCTGATTATATTTGGAAATGGAGCAGCCAAGCTGTCAAACTGAGGGTCTGGAGAGAAGGATGAAGTGCACCCGATATATGAGTAGAAGGTCTGGGACTAGGTCCAGAGTCCATGTTTTCTCCTGAAGGTGAAGCCAGAGGAAGGGAAACCAAATCTGATGAGGCCAATATGGAGCAATTAGAATTAGCCTGCTTCCCAAGACCTTGGCTTTCTGAATGCCTTTTGGGAATTAGAGGAAAGGGAGGGAAGGCATACAGCAGTCCTGAGGGCCAATGGTGGACGAGTGTGTCTCTCAGTGTCTCCCCCCACTGGGGGGATTAGGGCAAAGCAGCTGCTGCATTTGGTGTTCAGGGGAGTTGCAAATAGGTTGCAGCAAGGATGGCCCCAAGTCCAGAAAATCTTGTCCGCTATGCTCTGTTTCAGAGACCACTCATGAGGCATTAAAATCGCCCTGCTGAGCTTGTGGGCTATCACGTTATATTTCCCCAAGATGTGTGTTGCTACCAGAAAACATTGGGAAGAGATTGCCCATTGGCATACTCTTAGCACCTCTCAACAAAGGGGGATGATTTGGTTCCTCCTTGCTTGTTTATGTACCTGACTACGGACATGTTGTCTGACTGGATTGCAATCATTTCTAGTGGGAGAGAGTTCTGAAGTGCGTGCAACACCACAAGCACTGCTCTCATCTCTAGAACATTGATGTGCAACTGAGCCTTGTGTTCTTGCCATGTGCCTTGGACTGTTCTTCCCAGATAATGCCCCCCCCCCCCCATCTGGGAAGCATCTGTGGTCACTGTAACGACAGGTTGTTGTGGAAGAAAGGATCTTCCAAGGGTAACATGATCTCTCTTTCAAGAATTCGTTATTGTTATCTTATGGGATATAGAACGTTCTTGAAGAGACCATTGAGCAAAGAGAAGTCATTGAAGGATTCTCATGTGTATCCTGGCTAGAGGGACAAGAGTTATGGTTGACGCCATGGTTCCAAGAAGTGTTAGGACTACTTTTGCTTTTACTTTACTTTACTCCTGGGAAGAATGTTGACTAATTGTTGTTTGAGGACATAGACTCTGTCTGGCGGAAGGCAAGCCTTTATAGAAGTGGTGTCTAGAGCTGCAGCGATAAATATAATAAGTTGACAAGGCAACAAGGCAGATTTTTGAAAAGTCACTGTTATGCCTGAGTACAAAGTTCCAGTGTAGTGTCCCTGGCCTGTAGAAGTAGATGCTTGGTGGTGGCAGTTAGGAATCAGTCATCCAGGTATGGAAATACTTGGAATCCTAGGTGTCTCAGGTGAGCCGTTACTACTGCCATGCATTTGGTGAACACTCTGGGGGCTGTAGTGAGACCAAAGGGCAGAGCTCGAAACTGATAATGACTGGCTTTCAGCTGGAGGTGTAGATGACTCCTTGATGCTCTGTCTATTTTTATGTGGTAGTACGCATCTTGGAGATCTATTGAGCACATCCAATCGTCTTTCCCTAATAGACTGCAGTGTCATCATTCAGAACTTGGACTTTTTTTTATAGATTCGTTCAACTTGCTGAGATTCAAAATGGGTCTCCATTCCCCTGTTCTTTTCGGTACTAAAAAGAATCTTGAGTAAGATCCGCATCCTATTTGGTTTGCAGGGATTTCTTGGATGACTCTTTTGCTTAGCAACTCCTGGAGGGCTGTGGTTGCTTGTTCCCTCTGACTGGGTGGAACATCTGGGATTTTTCTGATCTGTGGAATGGAATGGCAAAAGGGAATGGAATATCCTCTGGATATTATGCATTGTACCCACTTGTCTCTTGTGATATTTTGCCAAGCTTCTGAGTACAAAGTTAATCAGGCCTTCTTTCAGGAGTGCTGATAGGGATGGCCTCAAAAGGAATTGCGGTCACCGTGGTTTTGTGGACCTCCCCTACCACGTGGGCGGTGTCTACCATTATTGCCTCCCCCTCTGCCCCTGGGGAAGGGTTCACTCGTGCATCTTGAAAACCTCCCTGGGATCTTTTGAATCATAGTTTTCCAGTCTTCTGGCCCTTAGGATAAGGTCTTGAAGGTACGGAAAAACATACTCCAATGGCAGAAAGAGTTTTCCCTTCATGCTCACATCTGGTGAGTGTCCTTGACCTTTGGTCCAAAAAGAAAGGAACCATCAAAAGCGGTGTTGGTAAAGGTAGACTTGAAGGGCTCTGCAAAGTTGCACAAGCACATCCAGGAGTGCTGCCTCAGGGAAACTCTGGAACCTGCCCCCCTGCTCACTCCATCTGCAGCATATGATACCAACTTCATGGAGTAGTTGACTATGGAATTTAAGGTGGATAGCTGGGCGGTCACTTTTTCTGAGACCCCATGCAGCTAATGAACCTTGTACAGTATCTCCTAACTCCTTCAGGAGATCTTTTTAAAGTCTTGTAAAGTGTGTGAGATAGTTCAGCAATCTGAGGGCGAGAGTTGCTGATGAGAAAACAAGCTTCCCGTATCTGTCCATCGTTCAAGACTCCTTATTCGGAAGATGGACAGAACAGGACATCTCAGTGAGTTCCTTTTTGGTGGCTGCTGCCGTCACCACCACAGCATCTATGGGTACACCTTTTGAAAGAAATTCCTTATCCAAAGGAGCTGACAGGAACTTATTTGGCCACCTAAGGACTGGCTCCATAGTGTCTGGTGACTCCCACGCCTTCCGACTAACCAAATTCATGAGCTCATCAAAAGGCAGAGAAACCCAGGAGGCTGAAGGTTGAGATCTGAAGGCCTTCAGGTAAACTGACTCCTCATCAGAAAGGTTGATAACTTCCAGCCACCTCTGTGTTTTAGGATCTCCAGGATAACTGAGAAAGAGATATCTTCAGAGGGCGACCCTGGGGACCCGTCTATTTCCTAGAGGTCAGTGTCAGAAGTGATGGACTCATCAGGGGAGTCTACATGCTTCCACTTGCATGTCTCTTCCGAGGTGGCTCCTCAGATGGGTAGTCTAGGGAGGTCTCTGAAGAGAGAGGCTCGCCCAATGGGGCTTCCTGAGGCCCCGAATCTCTGCTGCCCTGTGGATAGTATGGTGCCAAAGTAGAGGCCGATGCCCGAGGGGGAAGAATGCCAGTATCCCTGAGTAGAGCTGCAGGGGGAGACAGCACAGTCATCATCACCTTGAAGGCCAATCCCCCCAGCTCTGAGCACACCCCCGGTTCCGAGGAAACGGAGTAAATCTCCGGCACCTAGGAGATTGGCTCCAAGGCCAATGCAGGAGCCAAATTCTCCCAAGCCGATGCACCAAGGGTCAGACTAGGAACCGAAGAGACTCGGTCCGAGACTCTCCTCTGAAGCCGACCAGAGAACTACGGCTCCTAGACGCCACGGACGGCACCGAAGGTGTCAGAACAGGCAACGGTTCCGAAGAATCCTGAAGGGGCCTCAGGATTGAAGGGTCTACCACAGGAGGTATCTTGCATTCCGGCTCCAAAGATCCAGTTTGGCTTGGAGGAGGAATAGTGGATGTAGTCATCTTGGGTGGCTCCAAGACTGGTGGGGTCAGAGCCGAAAACAATTCTGCCAGCGCCAGAGACTTCAAAAGCCTGCGCACCACCCTGTCCACGTCGTCATCTGATAAGCTCCTAGAGGACCTGTATGAAAGAGTGGGGGATCGAGACCTTTGAAGAAGGGGGGATCTCAAAGTCAGAGATACCGGTTCTAGTTCCACAGACCAGCTCCAAAAAGTAGACCCTATCGGTTCCAAGGTCTTTGGAACAGAAGAGCTAGATTTGTCTATACTAATTGTCTCCCTCGGTTCCGAAGGCGGTGGAGGAGATGGATTTCACAGTCAACTTAGGCAATTTCTTTGGAGGATCTGAATGAGCAAAGGAAGAAGATGAAAGGGAAGGTCTCTTGGACTTGTCACTAGTTGTTGGAAAAGATTCTAAAGTCTCATCAAAAGAAGGCTTTATTAAACCTTGTAAAATCAATTTGTTTTTCCTCTCATGTAACACTCGAGAGCTGAAGGAGCGAACAAAACTGCATGATTCCTGCAAGTGAATGGCACCTAAGCAGTACACACACACACTATGCCCATCAGTAATGGACATTTTTGGGAACATTGCTGGCATTTCTTGAACTCAGAGACTTTGGGTTCTTTATCTCTAGAGTCTTTAGACATGCTGAAACTGCAATAATTATAATAAGGTGCAAGAAACTTATACCAAAAAGTTAAGCTAAACACACACAGCAAAAAACAGTAAAGGGAAATAAAGCTCTACCCTCTAAGTTAAACAGGCACTAGGCCCTCTAACTTAAACGGACCTAGCCAAGCTGACAGTGACAGACAACACAAACCCTCTAATAAAAAACGGGTTACCTTTAACTCTCTAACTTAAATGAATTAAAGTTAATGAACAAATACCACAAGACTGACAGACATAGGAAAGGCCTAGGGAAGAAAATGCCTGCCAATAAGCAACACACGAACAAAACAAAAAGATGAGTTCAACAAACCACAGGAAGCCGCAGTGGAATCCAAAATAACTTTTACTGGAAACTTGTAAGCGCTTTCGTGTTATGAAATCCAAACACTTCTTCAGACAAGTTCTCTTTGTTTCCTACTACAGTTTAAATACACATCTCAATTATCTCATTTATTCAATTACATTAAAAAACAAATTCAGTTTATAAATTCTGTTTAAGAACAAGCTTGGCTTGCTATAGTTAGAAAATAAATAAATATATGTTTTTTAGATACTATAACATATTTAATGGTATTTAAACACACTTTGGCTTAGGTTTTTAACTTTAAGTAATGTATTTTGTAAAAATAACATTAGTTTTAAAAGGAACTGTTTTTAATAGAGTATTTAGCTTTCAGCTTCTACTAGGGCAGAACTCAGTTAATAAATTGAAACATTGGTTTAATTGTTTTTTAATGTAATTGAATAAATGAGATAATTGAGATGTGTATTTAAACTGTAGTAGGAAACAAAGAGAACTTGTCTGAAGAAGTGTTTGGATTTCATAACACGAAAGCGCTTACAAGTTTCCAGTAAAAGTTATTTTGGATTCCACTGCGGCTTCCTGTGGTTTGTTGAACTCATCTTTTTGTTTTGTTCGTGGTTTTTTAACTCTTTGGAGTTTATTTTGGTGTACAATAAGCAACACACAACAGGTGAGAAAAGAATTATGCTAAAAACCTTAAAAAAGGTTTAACTGACTAATCCAAGAACTACAATAACTCTAATAAGAAGAAAAATTTGTCAAAAACAGCTATTAGAAATGTCATTAAAAAACACTTAGCCATGGCCAAGAAGAGAGCATCCGAACTCATGTGGGGGTTACTCCAATGCGTTGTGGGATAGGTATTGAGCCATGAGCCAAGTTAGAGACTTCGAGCTAGTATATTGGCAGAGTCGGAGCCGACTATCAGCTCTGAACCCATCCACTAAGAAAGAAGGCAAGAGGAACAACATAACATCTAATCTTAATTCTGGTGTCCTGCAGGTGGTTGTGATGGGACCTGTCCTATTTAATATTGTTTTCTCGTTCATTCCAATGTGTAGGTCATATTGGATATTACATAGATAATAGATGTCCCAAACTACCATGATGTCTGCGATGTCTGTGACTTTTAACAGTTATCAAAGTAAGGTACACTGTTGGTTGAGGAATATAGGACTGCACATAAACTGAGCCAAATGTGGAGTTTTGCAATTTGGGGAATTATAAATTACATTTTCACACTGAGCTAATCGAAGGAAGGACACTGAGCAAACTCGGAGCTATAATATATAACATTAAGTATCCTGTTTTTTGTTTATTTTGTTCTTTATTTCTTTGTTATTTATAGCACTTTGTGTACTGTGTATTTTTCTAGCTAGTTTCACTGTGTGTGAGGTATTAACTGGAAATTGTTCAAGTTTATTAAGCATCCGTTGGGTTGTTTGTTTCTGATAACTTGTTGCAGTTAAACTCTTTTTTCTAGAGGCTCCTTTAGCTGCTTAAAACTTTCATTTAAAGGCTCACTACTGCTTTTCAGCTGTGAGAAACATTTCTGCAGTTTGTTTCTAAGTAGTGGGGATATTTGTAGCATTTCCATATTCAGGCTTGTATTTGGGCCTAGTGTTTGTGGAGGCTGTGTGTCTGAGCACATATTCAAGGACATCTTGGTTTAGCCAAAGCCATCAAGCATTTCAGTGAGAGAGAATTGTTTGAGGTCATTGGCTGACTGAGGTCACCTGGACTACAGCTTAGACTAAGCACCTCATTGGTTCTTTTGAGATTTCTTTCTTAAAAGCTGTCTCAGGTTTCAACTTTCTGTTACCTAACAAGTTCAGTTGTGAGTGTTCTGCCATTTCACATTGAGCTAATCAAAGGAAGGACACTGAGCAAACTCGTAGCTATAATATATAACATTAAGTATCCTGTTTTTTGTTTATTTTGTTCTTTATTTCTTTGTTAGTTATAGCACTTTGTGTACTGTGCATTTTTCTAGCTAGTTTCACTGTGTGTGAGGTATTAACTGGAAATTGTCCACTTTTATTAAGCATCTGTTGGGTTGTTTGTTTCTGATAACTTGTTGCAGTTAAACTCTTTTTTCTAGAGGCTCCTTTAGCTGTTTAAAACTTTCATTTAAAGGCTCACTGCTGCTTTTCAGCTGTGAGAAACATTTCTGCAGTTTGTTTCTAAGTAGTGGAGATATTTGTAGCATTTCCATATTCAGGCTTGTATTTGGGCCTAGTGTTTGTGGAGGCTGTGTGTCTGAGCACATATTCAGGGATATATTGGTTTAGCCAAAGCCATCAGGCATTTCAGTGAGAGAGAATTGTTTGAGGTCATTGGCTGACTGAGGTCACCTGGACTACAGCTTAGACTAAGCATCTCATTGGTTCTTTTGAGATTTCTTTCTTAAAAGCTGTCTCAGGTTTCAACTTTCTGTTACCTAAGAAGTTCAGTTGTGAGTGTTCTGTCATTTCACACTGAGCTAATCGAAGGAAGGATACTGAGCAAACTTGGAGCTATAATATATAACATTAAGTATCCTGTTTTTTTGTTTATTTTGTTCTTTATTTCTTTATTTATAGCACTTTGTGTACTGTGTATTGTTCTAGCTAGTTTCACTGTGTGTGAGGTATTAACTGGAAATTGTCCACTTTTATTAAGCATCTGTTGGGTTGTTTGTTTCTAACAACTTGTTGCAGTTAAACTCTTTTTTCTAGAGGCTCCTTTAGCTGTTTAAAACTTTCATTTAAAGGCTCACTACTGCTTTTCAGCTGTGAGAAACATTTCTGCAGTTTGTTTCCCACCCTCCCTCCCAACACTCCCTGTTGGTATAGTGTTTTTATAGTTGGTGGCTTTGCAGTTGCCCGCCCCTAGTGTAAATTTGATCTGGGACCCCCCTCCCAGTCTAGTGTCATTACCTCATTCTACCCAGTACAGGGAAAACATTTGAGAAGGCCAATCAGCTTAGTTTCTGTTACTCATTTCTCTCTTTCCACTAAAAAAAAAAAACTTTTTCTAAGCTTGTGTCCTGCCTTTCCTGTGGGTAGTCTATCCTGGATATAGATTTGCTGTGTCCAGGACTATTTGTAGGCTTCTAGGGCCCAAGCCTTTCTGTGTTGGAGGGAAGTCTTCTAGCTTAATTTTGTTTCTTAGAACTAGCTAGTTTTTTGTTTCAGCACTTGTTCAGAACTTATTGTAAGCACTAAATAAGCTACAACTTTCCTCACTGTCTAGAGGAAAACAGTTTCTAGTACTTAACAAATAAGCACCTATCCAGGCATGTGTCTAAGGGTCAGCCCCCGGTGTTTTCTCCTGTCTACCTGATGAATCTGGGCATCTTGGGGCAATGCAGTAATTGCCTCATGTACACAGACAACCCCCTCCTACCACCCAACACTACAACCTGTGAGAGATGCACTTATATAGCCAAACTGGAAGCAAAGCTCTCTTCACCCAAGGCTGGACTAGACAGCCAAGAGAAGAAGGTAAACACTTGCACCACACCACACTCAGCACATAGTCCCTCAAAACCTGGACCACCAAAACACACACATAGAAACACAAAACACACACCTACATTCGCGGAGGCTCTCAGTAAAAACCTGCCCAAGCAACAGGGACCTCCAAAGCAGAAACACAAGCAACCTCTACCCCGCAACACAACCCAAATGACACATAGCCCACAAACTCAGTGTGCCACTCAACCACAGCCCATAAGGCATAACAACGTACCCAACACTCTAGTCATAGGTGACTCTATAGTCAGGCACACTGATGTTCCACTCACCAGGCTAAACAAGGAAAAAGTTACTGTCAGCTGCCTGTCGAGTGCCAGGATCCGCCACATAACGCATGCACTCAGGTCACTCCACAACAAGTACAAATATGACTCTGTCACTGTCCATGTTGTTGTGAATGACCTGAGACGTACCTCCTTGGACTACATGAAAAGGGACATGGAGGAGCTGTCCGATCTTGTAGCCCAGGCAGGTATAACCCTAGACCTGAGTAGCATCCTGCCATCACCCAGAATGATACCACAGTACAAGGACAAAATGATTGACTTCAACAATTGGCTAAGCTTCTGGTGTCATTCTAAGGGGATCCAGTATCTGTCTGCCTGGGATGACATGATCGGCAAGCCACGATGCTTTGCCAGAGATGGCCTGCACCTGTCGCCCCTGGGATTCTGGATACTGGCTAAGGCTCTAGCCACTCCTATAGTGCCTTTTTTAGGCAAGGTTCAAATGACAAATTCACCACCCTAACAGGTACAGGCAAGAAGAATCTGAGGGTATTGCTACTCAATACTAGAAGTCTAAACCTCAAAATGCACTCTCTCGAGGCACTCCTTAAAATGGAGAACATCGACATCTGTGCAGTGACAGAGACCTGGTTCAAGGCTCCAGAGAGTACCACTGTATTACCAGGCTATAATTTATACCACACCTTTCGGCCACCTAACCTGGACTGAAGCACTAAAGGCAGAGGCGTGTCCATATTCATTAAGGATATCCACACCTCCAGGCTAGTTGCTCAGCATAATGCATCCGAGATT